>NW_026844347.1:3951253-4033753 GCF_029955315.1 Cylas formicarius
CACGTATTGATTCACGGATGGAAAAATGTGATGACACTATATTCCGGGATATCATCCGTTCGCTCGTTGAACTCAGTGTTCGAAGTGTTTTCGGAGCGCGAGCATTGAAGATTTCAAGTGAGATTTTGGCGAAAACGTCTGCAGGATTCCAGTCGGATGCAGGAATTTCAGGATTCCAGTCGGAGTTCAACGAGCGAACGGATGATATCCCGGAATATAGTGTCCATTCATATATATATATATATATATATATATATATATATATATATATATATATATATATATATATATATATATTATATATATATATATATATATATATATATATATATATATATATATATATATATATATATATATATATATATATATATATATATATATATATATATATATATATATATATAATATATATATATATATATATATATATATATATATATATATATTATATATATATTACTGATATGCGCAGAAATTTTTGAACACTCTGAATTCGACAGTGATTGTGATGTTTCAAAGCTGTTTGTTTATATGTATATTTTAAGTGTTATTTTGTTAATATACATGCCTATAACATGGATCTGTTTGTGCCATGTTAGGCAGGGTTTTTAAACGGATTGATTTTTATAAAAATAAATGTCATTTGGCAACACTGGATAATATTAGATTTCTCTGCAAAGCAACAGAGTTGGCGCAGAATCGTCAATACAGCGCTTTAACCTGCTTATGCGCAGTTTGGTTGTATTTTTCGTCGTGCCACTGTTTTCGCTGCTGTTGGCTTCGTTGCTGCATATTTCTAGTGTTCTAGAACGTATAAATATTGAAATAAGACATTGCGTGAATAATAGAATGGCCCTCTTGAACGAGCCTTATACCTGGTGTCAAATATGTATTAAGAGTTTTGGTTGACCCCAAAAAAAGTTTTACTGCCTCCTCCTCATATCAAACTTGGCCTAATGAAGCAGTTTGTTAAAGCCCTAGAAAAATGGACAATGTTTCAAATATTTGTGCGAGAAATTTCCAGCCATATCTGATGCCAAGATAAAAGAAGGTATTTCTGTTGGGCCGCAGAGAAGAACATTATGCAAAGACAAGGATTTTCAAAACACAATGACCAATGTCGAGAAAAACGCCTGGGTTTCCTTTAAAGAAATAATTGATAAGTTTCTTGGGAACTCTAAGGACGAAAACTACGAAAGTTTTGTTCAAAATTTATTACAACATTTACAACACTTTCATCGTCTAGGTTGTAATATGAGTTTGAAAGTGCACATTTCCAGTTTTCACACTTGATATATTTTCCTGAAAATCTCGGAGCAGTAAGCAAAGAACAGGGAGAGATGATGGCGGACTACTGCTGGATGTAAACAGGATATGCCCTTAAAAACACACAGCCGAATGCCCGGACAACGCAGCTATATGGCAAAAAGACAAAGATTTCACTCAAAAAGGTCTGAGTAAAGCCTTTTTATTTTTTTTTTTAATTAGATTCCACATTTTTACTCAATAAAAAATAAGTTATTTTAGGAATATCGTAATACAAATAACCCATCAAAGTAAGATTTGGTCGAACGGAATGATATTCTGTTCTCAGATCAGTCCATATATCTTATAATACTTAGAATTTCACTTCCACTTTTTGTCTAAAAATTCTTGTTGTAGATATGTATAGGACCTCAGTATTTTTTAAAAAATGTGTAATACAAACGTTTTTGGGTTTACATACATATGAGCAGAATGTATAGAAATAGTATATTATGCAACAAATTCAGTAAAGGGCATTTGACTCACGAGTTTTTAATAAACGAGTCAGTTAAAAAGTTTACCGAACACTTTTTCTACGACCGTTGGTTTTTGGGTATACTTTCGCAAAACAACACATACATATACATACACAAACGAAACTGACGTGGTAAAGTGACGCTTCCCGATCGCTAGATCGGTGTGTAATTAGATATTTTACAGGCGGGAGTAGAAAAACTAATTTAATTGGACGGGTATAGCAGAAGCACATATTGTAAAAGATATATTCCAGAGTTTTGAAGGTTTAAAATCCGTCACGACCAGGTCCACAAATGTCCAAATCTATGGTTCAGACTCATCAGTCAACCAATGCACATCAAAAGACTGAAAAAAAAAATAGATAAGCCATTGTGTACTAAAAAAATGAATTGTGTATTTCAAATCTTTATGTTTAAAGCTTACTTTTTACTGTGGTTTTAAAAATTCGGCACTTAGATTTTTTTGGTTTTTCAAAAAAACTCTTACAGTTAAAGCTCTCAATTAATTTTTTCCGAGCTTTTTTAAACCCTTTAAAATTATAAATTACATTAATTGGATGTGTTATGCGATCCTCGGTATGAGACATTGTCTAAATTTAATGGAGAAAGCACCAATGTAAGCTCCGTTGCTTTTGTGTCTGTTTCGAAGTTTCTTGGTTTCGATGATCTTGAACAAAATGTCCCCGTCAGATAAAAGGCTATTCGCCATTGTGCCGAAAATACGTAACTTTTAAAGAGTTTCGCATTTGGGGATATATGAACTACCTTTTAAATTAAATTAAAGGGTATAAAATGGTTTCACGAGAGCGCTAAAGTCTCAAAATGATTATTTTTGTATTTTTTATTAAAAAATTACTTTTGACTTTTGTTAGCTCTGGTGGTTCACGTTTATAAACTTCTTATTCTCTGCTGCATTGCGCTCGTGTCTAGACAAACTCATGACTAACGTGCAGTTTTTAGTTTTTAAAACTTGCTGCATAGTATACTGTTTTGTTATAAATACAAGCTGAATTCTCACTGAAGTTTATACTGTTATTATATAATTTGACTATTTTAAATAGAACATTACAGTTTTTTATTATTATCTCTCTTGTCTTTACGAAACTTCGTCCGATGTTTGTTTTAAACATTTATGTCACACCTAATTAAAATACTATTATTTTGTTCTCAAAACATTGTTTTTGTTTTACTATAACACTATAACACTAAAACAAATAACCTGCAGGAAAAGAAAGTTAAGAGAGAAAGTTGAGGCGACAAAAGAATATATTCAAAACGATAAATTGGGATGACCAAGGGGAGGGCTTAAGATTGATCTACCTTTGTCCAATTTTTTTTTAACGGGGAGTTAGATGTAAGTTTCAAGCAGGCAAATATCATGGCGGAAAGACCTGTGTCGCATGTGTCGCCCTTTTGTATGATAGATATTCGTCGACCAAAATATAATTCAGAAGATTTGTTTACGTTTCTTCTGCTGCAGGATATAACATTACTTTTTGAAAGTATTGTTTTTGTTTTACGTTTTCTTTAGCGATCAATATTCGACCCCTTTTCCCCTAAATGTCACACGCCATCTAATGCGTGTTAAACGTTTAGAACGCGGAGAGTGCTGCCCCAGTTTCTTGGGCATACGCTTGTGATCATCTTGTATCGGAGAAATCGAAATTATAGGGCGCTCAGTTTAAAATGTAAAGTATAGAATAAAACGGAAAAGTTGGCAAACAAATATAATCATCTATTAGTAATATAATAATAAGTATCTTTATTTAGCACGTGACTAGTGTCTGCAGTTAACTACTTTATCCTTTATCCACTGAGGATAGGTAAATATTCTTTTATCAAAGAAAATTTTACCTGAAGCATTCTTAACATTTACATAGAAGCGGTCAAGACTGTTTCTATAGTTTTGATTAGACAATATATTCTGATCGTGAAAACTGGACATTTTTAGAAGAAATTCTTTCAAATATAAGCATTTATTTATTTTGCTGAAACTGTAGCCTAACTATAAGAACAGTAAAGAACACGACAAGTTGTAATGATGTGCAATAATAGCATCGTTTAGCGTTTTGCGTCATGTTTAGTTTTAACCTATTTCGGCACAACCTAAGCTAGTATCATTCATAAGCATTGTCTATGCTTCTTGTGTCTGTTTGATTAGAATTGAGTCTCAAAATTAAAAGTTAGGTAAATCACACACATTTATTTTGACCACAAATTGAAAAATCCATAAAATATTCTATGCAAGGGGTAAATAACATTCATGTGACTTTTGACTATTTTTGGGGCAACTATAAAAAACATACAAAAGTTAACCATAATATTCACAAAATTTGCAAAATGCAAACACCTATTAATCTATAACCTTCTTTGTTAAAATGTAACAAAAGCTCACAATCTCAAATTTAATCAGCACGGTAAAAATTGATACGCCTCAGACAACAATGACATTTTTATAGAGAAGTTAATGATTTCTGCGCATGGCTCAAAATTTCACACTCAACCTTGGGTGCACTTCGATTCACTCAAATTCCTTCTGAATGCACCAAAAAAAATGTATCAAGTTTCCTAGCCCTTTTTTGCTTCTTTCTTGTTAAAATGAAATAAGTTGATACATTTACAAACGATCGCATGACGCAATTTGATTTTTGTTAGTTCTTATGATCACGTGACAAATCACTCAGTGATTGTATTCGTGCTGCTTTGCAAGGATGGTTGTCGAAAAAGTCTAGTAAGCAATACGTTGCTAAGCTTTTTCAGTCACTCGTGATTAAAGTGCCGGCTATCAAATGTGTTACATAATATACTGCCCTTAACGGAGTTTTTTTTTGAGGAATTTGTATCCAATATCCAAATATGCCAGGTGGCAATCTTGGTATCGATAATACCGTGATTTTTCAAAATACTGTTTTAATTTATGTATAACTTCAATTATCTTGGTTGATTTTATTAATATATTATGCTGTTTTTAATATTGTTTAATATTAATATTTGCATTCGGTTTATCATTATCTATCATTATTATTGTGCAGTATTACTGTACTGGAATATGCAGTTTTACATGCTGTATTAATTGTGATTTATTCCTTTGTATTCGGAACATTGGAGTTAATAAAGGAGGCCAATCAGTAGATAACAGATTTTCGAAAGGCAGAACTGGCCAGCCCACCACCCAAGTTTTCCCTGTTTTAATCCATCCACCTTTTGTCGGCGTTTCTGACAAACACAAAGGCGTCTGCTTTTCCTGTTGGGATAGTGTCATGTGTGAATCGTTGTTTTTTCTTTCTATTCGGGATCCGCCAGGCTCCATCGTATAATTCATTTTATGTTCATTGATTTAACCCCCTTAATTCCAATCTATTCTCGAAATATTTCAAAAGTTACTGACTGAACAATTATTTATAGGAAAATCGTTTTTATTTGATTGGATTTAAGCTCGATGAAAATTACCACCACCATTATAAATTACACAAGAAGCAAGAAATATCCGTTTTATTAAATTAAAGTGATAACAAAATTGATGTTTATGTTTGAAGTATGCAACTGTACCAAATTCCGTTGTAATAGAACATTCTTAGTTCTGTTCGCCTCTATTTTTTACATTATTTAAATCAAATTATCCCAGTTGAACGTTCCCATACATTCGGTTTAATTTAAATAATGCTATTAATTTTAACCTTTATCAAAGAGCTGCAATATTTAAACGTAGAACTGTATCTGCAAAAACAAGTTCGAGAATAGGATTTTAGTATCAATATACAATTTGATTAATTATTTCAGTGAATGTATTCGGGATGTTTTGCAAAAATGTTCCCATAAACTAATAATCGAAGAAAAAGTATAGTATGCAATAGATTGAATCCTCAACTCTCGTAAATATTGGCTCCGCTCCGCTCCACTCGTGCCAAAACACTCCTGACTAAAATGTTGTTTGTAAAACTTGTTATATAATGTATTGTTGTCTGTCTACATCTTTTCATTTTCGATCCCCTTTTTGAGAATAACGTCCTTAATTTAACAAAGGTTAATAACAAAAGTCTAAGGATTTTTTTCGGTGATAATGATTATGTAAGTGTTTTCTTTTTTTAGCATTCGCCTCACTGAAAGTGAGAAGTCTGATTTCTGTTTACAATATTTTTAAGCTCTTTCGGAACCGTCTGGTTCTAATGAAATTAATGAAACTAATGAAGAAAGTGGAAAACAAGAAGTAAAACCTTTTTGAAAATTTGGAAGTTTACATAAGGGTCGTCATGTATTTGGCCGAAGTCATTTTTTGAAAAGGAACGCTCTATTTACTATTCTGAAAAATAATATTAACTTAGGTAGCCAACAATTCCAACAAAAATATCTTAAAACTTCAGTATACGATTAGACGTACCTGTTCATTTCAAGTCCACTTACAACTCTTATGAGCATCATGGGGCTGTGGATGTAATTATGCTAAAATAATCCCATTTTCACTCTAAAATTAACACTATTTACTTCGAATAAAAACTGAAAAAAAAAAAGATATTTGCCCAAGAAAACAGGAAGTTGGTATGTTTTTTGTATAATTTTATAATCAAATTATAGCCATTACATTAAAATAATTGTAATTTGGTTAGTTTCTTAAAATACACAGGGTGTTTCCTAAGTAATCTAATATATTATACCTAAATATAATGATGATAATATTAAAATTATAAATTGGCTGTAGCATTTTTAAACTTACATGGTTAGTAAAATTATACTTGAAGTGTCCCGTGATGTTTTTAAATCTCATTGACAGTTATATGCGCAGCCTACTTATAAATATACCAAACAGTGACGTCAATACAAATATACGTGATTGAGAACGGGCGTTTTTTAAGATCATAGGCAACTGGGATTGATATTTAAAATAAAAAAGTCGTACCCTAATAACGTTATTACTCGAATCGTCATCATAAATAAAATAGTTTGGGCAATTTTCGAAATGGCCCAAAATTGAGAAAGGTTCTATATTTCGGTCGCCATGTGGTTTTTACCGGCAAAAATAGGTTTCTCCTATTAAAACACGTCAATTACGACCACCCTGTACATTTGGACGTGTTCTGTTTTTGAAAATTGCCATTAAAATTAACGAGGCAGGGACCGATAGATAAGGACGCTATAAAAATTTGGTTGATGGGATTGTTTACAAAAGTAGAACAGCATTGCAAAAACCGCAACCTTCTAAAACTGGTCGTTATTGTGTTCTATTGTTGTAGATTGTTGAACTTATACCGGCCATTATCTTTGTCAGATTCAGCTTTTGCATAACAAGTTACGCTTTTGATTTGCTATTACTTTGGAAGAATAATTTTATTAATGTTTTATAATTTTCAAAGAAAACTATCATTCATATTTAATTTGAGCAGTTTGCGTTATTTTATTTGTGGCCCCCTTTTTAACTACTCGCTATATTGCTTCTACTAACTACATTAATGTTATATGTTCAAAATATACGTATTCCTAGGTTATGTCGCATGCGAAGGGTTGAAGTATAAAGGGGTGGACAATTGTTCAGCTCCAACCGCCACACTGGTGGGGGCTTGGAAGTGTTGTCTGCCCTGGTGCGGCGCCCCCGAAGGGAAGGTGTCGTCATCCCCACCGCTCACAACGACTACTCCAACAAACGGAAACCCACCCGTAGCCTCCATAGACACTGTACCTCCTGAAAGTGACCATCGTCCTCCAAGATCGCCCAATCAGGCTCCATTGCAAGACATCGCCGAGGAAGAAGATTTTTCAGGCGACGAAGAGGAAGAAGAAAAATCCCCCTTAAAAGTAAGTGAATAAGTGCCGTTTCTTTTTGTCTTGTCTTTAATAATAATAATAATAATAATAATAATAATAATTTTATTTACGTATACATTAATATACAATGAAAAGGACAAGGCTCAGATGAACAAAATAAGATATTTTGAGCCTACATTTTTAAACCTATCCTAAGAAGAAGGTAGCAGCGCTAGGCCGGAAAAATGCACATAACAAGAAAAAAAAACCTAGTACGATCTGTGCAAACAAAGGGACTTACACTTTGGAAATAGTTTACAGTAAACATGACTTAAATATTTAATGACAATAATACTTCACGCAGGTGTGTGGAAAAGGTATTGTTTAGCAATTTAAGAGACTGATCCAATGTATTATAGGTTTCAGTCATGTCATATGCAAAGGATCTTTCAAACATTCCAGAGGTGTGACGTAGAGGGGTGAGCAGGCCTTTAAATCTTAAATTTAAATTGTGAACGTCCGTGCGAAGACTGATTTTTTTTTAAAAGATAGCGGGGAGACAAAGATTACATTTATGGAGATATCGTCGATTTTTCATATTAAGCCATCGTGCTTCCTTCATTTTATGACTAACAGGCCTGCGGCGTTTAATCCTAAAAATGAATCTTAGACAGTATTTCTGGATTTTTTGAACTCCTTCTGAGGGAGCCGCTGTCAGACATGGGCCACAGACGACATCACAGTGGGTAAAAGAAGATAAAGCTATCGAATCACATGGGACCTTTTTAATGTTTGATTTAAAATATTTTTAGAACCATATTAAGCATTTTAAGTGGGCAGTGTGTAACGTGACCAGTAAATCTTAGCCTATTGTCGAGCATAAGCCCAAGGTTTCCACATCACACAGGCATACCAAAGAACATTGCTATAGATTTTTTTGGATTTAGATGGAGTGAATGTTCTAGGGACACCCTGTTAATGATTTCTAGATCATTATTTATGATTTGAAGGCAAAACGGAATTATTGATGCAAAAATTAACGATGTTGCAGATATATTAAAGAATAAATGGACAACAAAAGATTAGAAAGTTCACATGTAAACCATCGGCTCCGACTGCTCTGGACTTAATGTTGAGAAAATATTTCGACACATCAGTCTTTGTGATAGGACAAAATTTCAGCTTCGAACCAGTCAAGACAATTGGGTTATGATAATAGTCCGATATGATATCCGTACTAAAGGTGGGTGATACCGGGATTGAATTAAGGAAGTACTTATTGATTTTATTAACGTTACGGAGTTGAGGTGGAATATTTGATTTTTCCTTTGTGCAAATAATATTAAATTTTTTAAAAGATTTCCACACTTCTTTCGAACTGCGATTTAACGCATATAGGCCTTTTTTTTCTTTTTAATTGTCCTACTTGTAAAATTTCTGAGTCTTTTGTAATGTTCAAAATCAACGACATTTTTGGTTCTTTTATATTTGATTTTAACTTTGTTTCGGTTTTTTATAAATATAAATGACAAGTTGTATGCTGAATCGACGTTGTTGTTTGGTTTGAAAAGATCTAAATTAAACTCTACAACACAATTTATCTGTTTGTGGTAAGACATGGATTAATATGTTCTCAAATTCGTTAAGAAATGTGATTGAATTAAATTTAGGTTTATAAACACAGCCGATAGAGATAATTTCCTTATTGACTTTAATTTTAAGCCATAAACATTCTAAAGTATCATAATATGCTGGTGTTTCACAAGGAATGTTTGTTTTTATGAAAACTGCCACACCTCCGCGCCTATCCACCACACCTATCAGTTCTATATTATTATATTATTATTACTATTATTATTATTGTTTTCATTAATTGTGCATTTTTGTTATAATATAGTTGAATCATGTTAAATCGGGTCAATTAGGGCGTTTTAGTTGAGTTGGAAAATTACCAAAGAATAAGACACCTAACGTCCAATGTTAGACATTATTTATTAATAATTAATTTATTTATTTATGAAATGTCAGATATCACTACAGTATAATTAAATCAACCCCAAATATATAAAAAAGACTTTCAATCGAAAAAATCGATAGATACATTGAGACCTGGAAACGTCACTTTTGATATAAAATTCAAAATATGTCAGAAACGGTAAGATTTAGGTGTAGGTTATTATGTTATATCACATATGTACACAAAGTTCCGAGAAATTCAAAAAAGCAATATATTTAAAATATATATGGAACTGATATTGATGTTACATAATGATGTAAGATTATCATGAAGAGTAGATACAGCAAATTCTACCACCATTTTCTTTTAGTTTTGGTTAGTTGATGTCATTTTCTTAAAACGTGGATTAGTTCCACAAAGACTGTATTAGGCAAGGTGCCTCGTTAAGTATGGTGTTCCAACCCAATGAAGGGCGTGACCAAAAGAAAGAGTCGAAATTTATTATATTGTAGGCCCTCGGTGGGAAAAAAGGGTCAATATTTGTGGCCACATAGTGTTGACAAAAAGAGCGAAACTAACTAATATTCTCAGGCAGTTGTTTCGCTTTTTCAAACTCGAATAGAAACTTAAAACATTTCTTTAACTAAAATAGACATGAATATAGGGTTTTTAAGCTTATGTTAAAACTCACTTTAAATTATTTTATTATAACCGCTTCTCCATATCTCTGTCTAGGCATGGAGTTTGCAAAGACAAAAGTTCTTGAGTGATTTAAATTTTCTATGCAATTACATCACAACAATATTCAATTTCCACCAAGAAATTCTTCTCTAGTAGTGTTTTCAAGACTAACTTTTCAATTACGAGAGATTACACAATTAACCTCTCCGCCTCTTACTATATGCCAAATATGAAAAAAATGTCTGAAACCATCTACGGTTTTTTCAAGGTTATAATAGCTGTAGCTACTTGACGAGATTACATTAATTTTATATTTATTTGCAGCCATTGTGCCCCCTTGCCAACGAATTAGGAACTTCAAAACAATTCCTAACTGTTCTGTAACTGTATCACTTTACTATAACGACTTTTTTTTTCCAACTCTTCAGGCTTTTTTATTGTCGAAAGATAGCCGCTCCGTCGGACTATCTAGGCCCCATGTATATAATACTCTGCTAATTACAGAAATGTTGATTTGAAAAGTTGAAAAGTCTCCAATTCTCTCTCGCCGAGAAACTAAAAAGATTTTTGTTCGTTGTTCTCCTGCTTTGTAAACTTGATAATAGAGCGCTCTATCGATTTGCCTTTGTAAATCTTCATTCTTATTTTAAATGATGATTAAATTAACTTTGAGATAAATTGTTTGAGATCGAATTTGTTTATTCCATCTTCCCAAGAAACCAGGGGCGCCGGCCTTTGGAAAACTCCGAGAGTAGTGATAGCTAAGCTAAAAAGAGCTGATGATGTATAACGAGAAGAATGCCCATCGATTCACCAATAAATGTCTTGCATCCAGATTCATGTCATAAACACATACAAATAGCATTTGTTTCAAAAAGTTTGGAAATCAGTAGGAAACTGTAAGAAAAGGAATATAAGGTCACATTTATTAGAACAAATTCAAATTAAAAAAATATTCCGCATGAGTTAAAAACGTCTAGAATAATCTACGGTCACTTTCTCCAGTTCAAAATTATTAGTTCTATCAATCAAATCTACTATTTTATTTAAAATATTTTGTGAAAAACATAACAATTTTTTAATTATCAAAAGTTAGATGTAGATGAATATGAAAATGACCAAACTTTGCCTTGATTTTAACAGTACTGTATTTCTTATCCTAATTGCAATTTTCATGGCATACCTTGTACGCTTTTACAGGTTGTTCGAATTTTTATTTAAGAACGGAAAATTAATTAAAATATCAGTTACGTCAGCCTTTGAAGAATAGGCCCTGAAAGGAACGAATATACTTTTTCAAAATGGGAGTTTATTTTATCTTACTTTTTTTCTGTTTTTTACGAACGAATCAAGGTATTACCAGCACTTGCTTTAAATATTAAGTGTGGCTACCAAAAATTACATAATTGTTGCAATAAATCAGTGGCGTGCTCCTTTATTTAGTAAAACTATTCTCCGCCACTGGAACATGTAGGTTTTAGGAAAAGGCTTCAAATTATGGGCAATGTTTGTTTGTTGGCAAGAGTCGCCCAATTTCAAATATTTTCTCACGTTGTTTTGGAAATATATATAGAAAAATTGAAAATACATTTCACCTAATCAAAGCAGATAAAACACGCGTGAAAAAAAACTGAACTAAAACCGAAAAATTACAGATTTGCTGATCGTGAACAAAATTGATCAAAGTTGAACGATGTTGAGTATATAGAACAGCAAACTAGCTACAGATCAGTAGAAATATAGCTTTACAGTGTGTGACATGAGTTTGAGTGACATCTTATTTACATGCCATTTAGAAACTTGAAAAATTTTCATGGCCTGCTGAGATATTTGGGAAAAACGGAAATTTCGCAATATCGATTTTATTTTATTCTGACTTTGTTTGTCGAGATATCAAAAAACTAATATTTCTCATTGGCACTTTTAAGGTACTACATGATAATAATTTCAGCTTTTTTATCAGAGGTTTTGTTTTCAAGAAACCATTATCAACTTATTTTTTTTTGTCAAAAGGAAAATTGCAGAATTTTATTATTATATAAAACTAACCATGAGATATCAATTAGGCAAATCGAGGATAATATCACGCCTACAAATTTTTGATTTACCAAGCACTTAAACTAGGAGATTTCAAATGGTGCCAGCATTTTTGCGAGTCGTATATTCGCGCGTGTCAAGAAAATTTAGGCTTTCCTGCAAAAATAATATGTTCCGACGAAAGTATGGTTACCTTCACTACCTTGGTACCTTCATGGTCACAGAAAATTTTGAAACATCAAGAACGTTTTGTGGTGAAATTTTGGGAGCTAACATACTAGGTCCATTTGCTCACCATAAATATATTAACCGCAGAACGATACCTTCATTAATTGCAAGACAGTTTATTATTTACCTCTAGAACAGGTCAATAACTGTTGGTTTCAACCAGAGTGGATTGGAGCTTCTAGTGAAGTGTCTAGTCAGCGCGATCCCCGGACTTAACTCCTCTGGACTTCTTCATATGGGGTTTGGTTAAAAACCGAGTTTACCAATATTCTTTCGGATCTGAACAGCAGTTACGAGAATTTGTAACGGTCGTATTTAACAGTATTATACTAGAGATATTATGTGATGTTTTAAGTTCTATAGTTCAAACACCTGCTTTAAATTAAATGTGTTAATTACATTGTTGTTTTCATTCCTTAAAAAAGTCATTATTCGCTTACTTAAAAATACCTTTAAACTAAAAAAATATGGTATGTGATACATCGTTGAATTTGTAATAAAAAATGGGATCAGATACAGGGTGTACTTTTTTCGGGTAATATAAAAAAATTAAGTTGATGACAGTTTCTTGAAATGGAAACGTCGTGTATAAAAATAACATCACGTGTTACCTATAGAAGTGAAAATGAAAGAAATAAAATCGATATTGTCAAATTCCGTTTTCCCAAAGATCTCAGCATGCCATGAAATTTTTTCAAGTTTCTAAATGGAATGTAAATGAACTTCAAAGAACACAACTTTTTTCTTATTTCACCTAAGCTGTATCTCCATCAGGTACTGCGATTCTCATGCTTAGGATCCTTATCTTGGGCACGCATAATTAATAATTTTGAGGAATGCACCTGTTGTAGTAGTATGAGAATTTCGTGTCCAAAGACTGTTAGAAAAAATAACTCTGAGTATGAAACAACTGATTAAGGGATATTAGTACTTAGTGTGTTCGAATGAAATGGATGCGTTTGCATAGCACTGTTTTTGTAGCGATGGAAGACACAGCAAAATCTCAAAGAGCGCAGATGACGAAAAAATTATACACTTAGTCGGTGCCCAAGCATGTAACTGAAAGCAAGATTACTGCCACCGAATGCGAACTATTCGTAAAATTATTGTAACCATAGGGATAGGTACAAGACAAGTTGATGACACGTCGCAAGGTGCTCTGGGTGCCAGGGCCAGGAACCAGAACAGAAATTGAATAGAAATTGACTTCAAATTTAGGTATTGCTGGCCTGTTATGTTGATTAATTTTGGCAACAAATAATAATAACCACTGTCTAAGTAACTAACGAAAACTAACCACTGACAAAAGGTGGATTCCTTATTAGTGAATAATGTTTCAGGGTTTGAAAAAAACCTTACGGGCTGTTCGATTTGATAGTTTAACTGACCCTAAAATAGGTGGAATGAGAATACACCGAAAAAGTTCTTTGAGGGCGGCTTAACAAAATGTTTATGTTAAACAACTACATGGTAATATTGACGAGAATTAACAAAATAATGAAAAAGTTGACCAAATTCCCAAAACATCCTTTATAGGATACCAAGATTTCTACAGCATCAAAGGAAGTACTACTACAAGGAATAATGTAAATTTGTGTCATAATGAAAGGTTTTCCAAAAAAAAGATCCAGCCAAATGAAGTGTTTTTCCATATTTATAGCATTTCTGAAACTAAGTCTAAAACTGATCTTCTTAAATGGTCAAGATTAAATTAGAACAAAGCTTTCAATCCTACCAAAACTTGATCGAAACAGGAGGTGTGGCAATTAAACATCGGGAATTTACTTATAACTTGGGAACTGGGTTTGCGTATTGGAAAACGGCGTCATTCGTAAACATTGGAAGTTAGTGAGAATTAGTGACCAAGTTAGATTAATTTTCCTGAGGTTAGATATATTGTCGTAATATTTCCTTTTTGTCTATTTTAAAAGTTACTATCAGTTTTTTGATTTTAATTTATAAATAAATTAATACGTTACATTATTGGGAACTAAGGAAATTAGAACGGTAATATTATATTTAAAAATAGGCCCGTAACAATAACTTTCTGGAAAGACGGAATCTTATATATAGTTATAGTGAAACTTTGCAGTCAATTGCACGTTTGGTTTGTGTTTTGCGTATGTTTTTGAAAATAACTTTTCCAGTGACAGTTTTTCTTCTTCTTCATCTTCTGCTCTTATCACATCTCACTGGCACTTAAGCAACACGTGAAAGATTTGCTCAAAAGTGTTGCCCACCGTCCTCATGAACCTAAGGACATAGCCAAAAAGGGTCAACGTTGCTGATATACGGAACTACTTCGCCATCTAAATGTTCACATGCCTCGATGTTCTCTATAACTTATGTATAACCTAGCTGAGGATCACTGAGATTTTCAACTGTACTCTTTTTGCGATAAAACAAGTGGACTTTACAGAAAACAAATATTTAACACTTTTTTATAAATTTTTGTAATTAGGTCTGATTTTCCCACTCAGTAATCGGCGTAAATAAAATAAATAAATAAAGATCAAAACCAAAAAACTGAACAGCTAAAATATGTCACAAATTTAAAAACCAGGTATTGTTGTTAATTTTAGAAAATTACAAATTTTCGACTTAATTGTATTGTATCGTGATATATCGTATATTAATTACTCTAATTTTAATTTACTAAAATCATTTGTAAATAATTTAAACAAAAATTAAACCTGCTATTACTTTTGAGTAAGTGATTGAGATCGCGTTTCCACGGGTGTCGATCATTTCCTGTCTTTCGAAATAATAATCGCAAATTTTGCCAAGATTAAGTTTGTTTAATTAAATTTAAAAAAAATATATTAACGCTTATTTCTTTTTTTACATATGCATGTCAAGTTTGAGCATTCTATTGCAGCTGCAGCAATATGGTTTTCTTAAATATAATAGCAATTTTAATAAACGTCATTTTCCTCTTTACAAAACCCCCTGCGTCGATTGTTGTTGAATCGAATTCGCTGACTTTTCTCCAATCATCCTGAAACTGCTGAAACTGAAAGTTTCAGTTAAGCTCTGAAGAATCCAAGATTGTCGAAACGTCAGCAAGTTCGATTGAACAACAACCGATGCAGAAGAAATCCAGAAGTTTTGTAAATAGTATTACAGTAGCCTGTGGAAGTTTCTTTAAAAGAAAAAACGCTATTTTAGTCACGAGTTTGATTTAGCACGATTGGAGGTTAGTATTGCGAGTGTTCAATAAACGAGTGACTGCAGAAGTTTATAAACCTTTGCATACTTTACTTTTCAACGAAACAGCATGAATACTGATGTGTGAACTGTGAACATTAGTTTTTGGGTACATTTCTGCAAAATATCACGAATATATTCACTGAGTGATGTGTGACTGACAAATCTCAAAGTAGCATCAGTATTTAAGATACAAACCCGTGATTGAATTACACCGAAGCGGCTTACAACAGTGTTTAATGAAGGTGACATTTTAAAGTAATACTTTGTGCACGCCTGATCAGTGCATAATTTATTTTAGAGTAGGGAGTAGAAAAAATAAATAAAATTTAAACCAAATAAGTCTATTATAGGTTGTTTAAAAAAAAATAGAGCAGGCAATGAAAGTCGACTTCTTCCAAGTAATCCATTTTCAATATTTTTTTAAACAAAAGTAAACTCCAAATTTAATTGCAAAAGAAATAATAATTTTTACATTTATTTTAAAATTTTTAAACACTTTATAAATAAATATGGTATTAAATCATTAAACTGTTTTACCTACATCACATCGTCCCCTGCGACATTTTGTCATCCCCCAAGATGAAACCGCACCTCAAGGGATAGTGAAGTGTGAAGGAGACTATTGTTCAGGTTGATAATGAAATTTTGCTTGTAACTTAATTTGCTTGTGTTTTATAGACAAATTGCCGGAACTTAATTGCTACACCTCCTATATTTGATCCGCAAACTTGGGTGAGGGTTTAATGATGGCGAAATTCATTTTCAACGAAAAGATCTTCGTCGACGACTTTTTTTGCAAAATCCATTATTCTGTAATCCTTATGGTCGAAATCTTGTTTGTGCCTCTAACGCATCCAATTTTTTTCCACCATTTCCGAGTAAATTGACGCATGTGTTGGTTTGAAAAGTTATAGTCACAAAAATTGTAACTCTATTGCCAAAATTACTAATAATGTTTTCGGTTCGAAAAATTTCACGATTTTAGGTTTTGCGAAAGCTTAGAAAAGTAAATTAGTAGTAAATTAAAAGAAAAATAGGACAAGGACTCCTTACAGTGCAGCTAATTTTATCTTTAGGACTGGTTAATTTTAAGCTAAACGATTTTAATAGTATATTATTTGTGGTGCGACGCGCAAAAACGGTTTAATAAGAAATTCGAAGTTTAAGTTAAAGTTGAACATATTGGACACAATACATTCACTGAGTGACAAAGTTCAAAATACCATCAATGTTTAAAATCTATCGAAAAGATTAGATCGCTCCGAAATCCGGAACTAAATTAACGAAAACGACCGAACTTGCTCGCGGCAGTGTTTAATGAATCTGATCCGGATATTTTAGTATGAAGTAGAAAACGGTTTTTTATAGCATTTTCCAGAAAATTGAAAAGTTTCAGCAAATTTTAACTTAGATCTGCATCACAAAATCTAGATGAGCTGTTTCCAAAAATTTGTAATCTGTATATATTTCAATTATTAAAAGCTTTTATAACATGGCAACAGTAAAAAGCTGCTGAGCATTCTGATATCCTGTATTATTCAAAAGTTCGTTGGTTAAGTGCTGGAAAAGTATTTCAAAGAATTTGGGATTTAAAAGAGGATATTGAGAATTTTCTTCTAAATCTGATTTTTCTCATTTTACAAGAATACAATCTTTAAAATTCACTATATCAAATAATTTTATAAAAATTTAAGTCCAGATAATTTCCCAAATCTAATTACTCATGCAATGAAGATAATGACAATGTTCGGCTCATCTTATATATGCAAACAAATCTTTTCAACCATGAAGTTTAGGAAAACTTCTTTAAGAAACAGAATTACTGACGAGCACCTTTCATCAGTTTTAAGAATTTCTGCTTCGCAAATGGAACCCGACTATGATGAAATTTTGATAAAACATATATATATATATATATATATATATATATATATATATATATATATATATATATATATATATATATATATATATATATATATATATATATATATATATATATATATATATATATATATATATATATATATATATATATATATATATATATATATATATATATATATATATATATATATATATGCTTGTTTTATTTTGCATTTTGGTAAAACTCTTAAATTTGCATAAGTACATGGTTTGTAATGGCCCCTTAAACTTAAAAAAATATATATCAATTAAAGCAGCGCACATTTTTATCCTCCTCGATAATGCGCAACCTTTCTGCTTTCATTAAGTATCAAAAATTCCTGAAAAATTTGACGAGGTTTATTTAATTAATTTTTCTTTTTTTTTATAAAACTTCGACCGTGTCGAATTTAATTTCAGTAATGGAAAACTGTCATTAGTTTTTCATGTACACGCTTAAAATTGTTGCTTCTTTATTCAATTGGCGGTTTATCTAAAAAATGTTCGATGTACGATACGTATCCCAAATTACACACAATGTTACAAGTAAATGGTTAAAAATTTACCAGCCGCAATCGTTAGATAAGGCGATTAGATAAAAGGTAAATTTGTCTATACTCAATCGGTACCAAAACATAATGTTACAATATGACGAAGGAAAATTTATATAAATAGTTTACATAAAAAACAGATTGACGTAATTTATTTTTTGTGTGTATCCTGCAAAATTTAAGCAAAGTCAGTAAGAAGTCGGAAAGAAAAAATGTTGTAATTAAAGGTGATTTTTTGGATATATCCGGGGTACGGTAGGATATGGGCAAATTTATAAAGCAAACAGTTTTGCGAAAATTAAGTTATAATAAATATTTGAATCTCAAGTAGTGTTTAACTCGATTGAGACTTAAAATGTTTACACGATGGAACAAAACGTAAACTCGAATTTGATAATTATATGGAACCAAATTTTATGCACACTTTATGGAATTACTCGTAATCAGTATTAATTAAATGCTCCCAGATGACATGAATATGCATTGATCTGTAAAAGATGGCTGTAAATTTCTTTGGTTCTTTCGATTATATAACCCAAATTTAATCCAAAAGAGAAACGTATAAGATCCTTTGTTTCGTCAACGTTTCGTTTTTTCTCTTCCATTATCACGATTATTATTAATGTTTATAGGAGCAAGTTCTTAGATAATTTAGCAAATATACCATCAGCGTTTACATATTTTGATCATTACAGAAATAAGCCGCAATTTCAGTCAAACTGTGTATTTTACAATGTCCGATATCTGACGAGAGTCAATATTTAAAAACTAAATACCTACACAATCAAACAACCGGTGAATTCGCAGGGTATCATGATCATAAACGGACGTAAATATTGCCTACCATTTAGAGGGATATAAACGCCCACAACAATGTTAATCGTTCAAATGCCCGATAGCAGTGGAAATATATTGATTATCCTCAAAAAATGGAAAGCAATTGAAATATTTATTTTCTTTGTGATTTCAGTTGCACCTAAACCAAAGTTCGATTGAAAAAATAGATAAATATTAGATTAACGCGGAGCAAATAAGCTTTTAAAGACGTAAAAATCACAAGATATATGGGCAGTGGAATAATTTATTAAATGTCTTATATCATTACAATAGGAATAAAAAGAAAAGTTAAAACGGATGTAATCATTTTAGCGCTACCGGTTCATAATGAAAAAATACTTACTTACTGGGAATTTACGACAGGCCTCTTAGATCACATTCACTTTTTCTCTGAGACTTGCCCTTTTCCTCGAAGCCAAGAAAATTAAATCCGGCCCTTATTTAAAATTCAATAAATGTTTTAATTGAAGTGGAAAGTTTGGTGCTATTTATACCGACACTCAACTTTGCGGCTCAGTATAACGACTTGTCAGATGTTATTTTAATATGATAATTACTGGAAACTACGCTGAAGGTGCCGCCAATAAAAATTATAATAAAATTTCCTATATTAAGAATTTTCGGCATGATATTACGTACTCGTGACCAACACGATACCGCATACGAGAATATAAATAGCCTTAGCCTATAAATTGTCAGATCAAAGTACATAATTTGAGAAAAATATTCATTTTCCAAGTCACGACTAATGAGAAAGAAATATGACGTGAAAGCTTGAACGCTCCAAAATAAACTTTCCTGGCGTAAAGGAAAAGATGTTATAAACTGAGGAGTCTAATTCCTACGCAATAGTTGCGGTTGACACAAATTTATTTCCATGTGTTTGGATTATTAGAGTTCTGTAATTGGGACGAACATGATCAAATCAATCAAATAAATTAATAAGCCTAATAAAAAAAGTGAATAGTTTGTATTAGAAAGAAGTAAAGGAGGTGTCCCAGTATAGGCAACACGGTACGATGTAAAATGCTTTTCCTATGGTATCAATCGTGCTACGAGTGAGGTAACTGCGATTTCTTGTCAGCAACCAGCGTTTTCTGTCAAACAAAACATATGTTTTAGTAAAACAATACGTTTAAACAAATAAATGTTAAGGAAAGTCCAGGGTTACTGTTAACATAGGTGTCAAATGTAATGCTCACCGTCTTGGTTGTAAAATAAAAAAAATCATGCCTCGGAGAAATATATTTCCCCACCCTACAAATTTGTTAATATTCTTAAAATGTTTTGCATGGAAGACTGGTTAAATAGTATATTATGCAAAAAGTGCGGTAAACGGCATTTGACTCACGAGTTTATTTGGCACTAGCGGAGCGAGTGCTTAATAAACCAGTGAGATAAAAACTTTAGCAAACGTGTTGCATTGTATACTTTTTCTATGACCGTCACGAAAAAATCACAATTTAACAAATTAAGAACGATAACAGATTATCGGAATACTAAATTTCGTACCATTCAAACAAAATATTTTTCTACTCCCGCCTGTAAAATACCTAACTCACCGTGCGGGAGGCGTCACTTTACCACGTCAGTTTCGTTTCCCACGAATCCCAGCCACTTCGGACAATTCCGGGATTTTACCGCACAGATCTGGGAGCAATCGGATGTTTTCGGAGATATTTCCCACGCTTTGAATGATCACGTTTGTCAATTCTGATGGTCATATCAGTGAATGTATTCGTGTTGTTTTATGAAAATATACCCAAAAACTAACGGTCGTAGAAAAAGTATAGTATGCAACAAGTTAAGGTTTTCAAACGAAGGATCTCGTTTTTAAAAAACACTTTTTTATTTTGCAAACAGAACTACGAGGTTTTCTTTAACCTGCTACAAGGAGAACTGGACGCAAAGCACAGAGTTGTTATATATATAAAGTTTTTATGCAAGCGTCGCAGATACCGGATATACTGAAGCTAGCATTTCATCAGCATTTTCTATCACATAATTCCTCCCTCCGAAGTGGAAAACAACAGGGACGAAGGGTTGTTTTCGGAAGACTGGTCGTTCTTGGTTTTCTTGGAATCTTGCAGCAAATGGCTCTTGTAGATTTTCCATGCTATAACTATTAACAAGATTAAAATAAACATCATTCCTGTTGAAGTGGCGAGACTCCAAGTGACTGGATGAATTTCATAACCAATGTCGGGGATCGATGATTTCGCAGCTTCTCGTAGTTTTTTGATCGTATTGAGATCAATCGATTGTAGTTGGAGTGGCTGGTACTTCACATCGTGATGTTCCATATTTTCAATTTTAATGGGTGGCAGTGAGAATGGGTTTGCTTTAAAAATTTCTTCTTTATTCCAAAGCTCGGTATTTTGGGTACTTATACCACAATTATATGGAACATTAATTAGGCAGGCTTCTTCAATAAAAGCTATTTCTTTGTTTTGACAATTCATTTGTAATTTAAGTTTCTGTTCCGATGGTATTATCAAAACAAATCTACTAGTGATTGGTCGTATTATATGCGTTGAAACATTTACATTGACTACGTGGCAATTTTTGTTTTCGGCATATTTAATGAGGGTTGTCACACAATCACCGATGGGCTGGGTAAGTTGATTTTCGCAAACGTAGGTGTCTTCAATGATTGGGCAGACTGATTCTTGATATTGTTGCATGTCAGTGCCCAATATTAGGTAGGGTGAATTAGGTATAATTAAGGAGTGATTCACAGGTACTGGGAACAGGTGGAATATTTCAAAAATATCTTTAAGAAAAATCGGAATATGGACGGCAAAAATTATTTTATCTTTTGTAAATTTAACTTGTAAGTTTGCTAACTGATAATAATTATTTTGATTTTCAAAAATTAGAATTTGATTATCACCATAGAGAACAGCCAATTTAAAAATTATTTGTTCTAATTCAGCCGCCGATATTACTACAGGATGTAATGTGTTTAATTTTGCAAATGCAATGGCATTTTCTAAATTATCCAAAAAAGTTATAAAACTTTGGCAATTTAGAATAATTTGCATTAGTGTATTTTGAGCTTTAATGAAAGTAGTTATGTCAGTAATAGTTTTATTTGAATTATATTCAAAAATGTCTATATGTTTTTTAATAGCTTCTTGATTTTTCTGTAGAAGTGTTATAGTATCATTATAGTTGTCAATCAGCTGTTGAATCAACGAGGTTTGCTTTTTTTAGTTGGATGTCAGATGAATGTTTACTACGCACAAGTTCTGTGATAATTTTATCGTATTTTTGTCCATCCTCTGAATCGAGAGTGCCAAAAAGCCATTTCGATAATTTACCTACAACATTTATTAAACCTCTTTTTGTACGGTTATTAGGTTTTATGTTACCAAGTTTAAATTTTACTTGAGTAATTAAATATCGAACATTATTAAGTAAATTATTTCCATTAATATAGTGTACATTCTGATAATTATGTTTATTTGTATAGTTTAATGATTTTGAGATTACAGCGTAAGCGTATTCTAAATTACGTAATTGATTAAAAAGTTGAGATGTTTCTACAAAATGCAAAAATGTATGTTGATGTTGAATTATTCGAGCATTTCCTAAGCGGAAGGGGAGAAGTGGTGTTTTAATTGGGATAACTTCAATATCATTATTCGCTATCACTAATAACAGCGTAGCTGCAAGAAGGAACAGCGTTGTCCGGTTCATTAACCTGCGAAGAAGAAAAAGCTTTAGGTTTTTGGATCTGAGATTTATGAATTATTTTTTTATTTTTTGTAATAATTTTATTCCCAATATCTTGATCTATAATAACAGGTTTTCTTCGGGGTTTGTCCTTACTACGTTTTGCTGTTTTGTCAGTAACGTAAACCTTTGTATTTTGTTTCATTTCAGGTGGATTTTCTCGTTTTTCGTTTTGTTTTTCATTTAAACGTATTTTTGTTTCTAACGATGTTTCGTAAATTTGTTGATAGATAGTTTTTAGTCTTTCACGTCTATCTGTGATATAATTATTTACAATGATTTCATCCGTTAAATCAAAGGGATCTAAACCGTTTACTTTTCCATTAATAACGTCAAAAGGTTTTTGTTTTGTTACGCTATGCATTGATGAATTATAACCTATAATGGCGTATTTTATTAAATTTTTAGGGGCTTCTTTAGGTTCTTTTAATTTTAGTACCCTATATAATTCAACAAGAGTAGAGTGAAATCTCTCTATTGGACTATTACTATTAGAATTGCCGGGAGTTGTAAAATGAATTGCAATTTTATGCAATTTACAGAAATCTAAAAGCAAAGACGTTTTAAATTCCGTACCATTATCACACGTTATTTGTTGAGGTAGGCCGTGATGACTTATAAAGGTCGCTAAACCGTCTAAGATAGCAATTGCTGTGCAAGCGGGTTCTAACGGATAAGCTTGGGCGTACCGTGAAAATACGTCTATAATTGTAAGAAACTTCACGTTACATATTTGAAAAGTATCCATATGGATGGATTCTAATGGTTCAGAAGGGGTCGGTGTCAACATAAACTTTAATTTTGGTGGATGTCGATCATATTTTGTTTGTTGGCACGTGTCACAATTATTAATATATTCAGTTAAATCAGTTTTCATATTTGGCCAATAATAGAGCCTTTTTAATGCTATTAGGCTTTCATTAATTCCTCGATGACAGGTTTTTTCATGATGATATGCAATTAGGTCTTTTTGTTTTGTCCTGTCAGTGACGTCAGTTAAAAGAGTTTTCGATATTACCAATTTGTAAGCACGGTTTTTAAATGTATTTGGTAACAAAACAGATAGTTCTCGATTTAAATCTATTTCGGTGTTTTGTACATAAAGGCAGTACATTTTTGTTGGATCCAAATAATCTAAAAAGAATTTAATTATTTCATTTTGATAGTTTTGACTTAAATAAACAGAAAATCTAGATTTGTTTTGGAATGGGTAACTCCTAATCACGTGATAACGACCGTTTGTTTTTTGGTTAAATATTATTTGATTAGAGTAAGTATTTAAAATATTTTCGGTAATTGGTATATTTAATATTGGATCTTCAGCTGCTGAGTGTACTGTCTTACCAGTATTAGGAATATTTGGCGGTTTAATTTGAATGTCCGAGATGATATTAATTTTTGGAGTGTTTACATTTTCTAGAGGGTTAAACACGTCTTCAATTTGTTCCAATTGTTCAAGGCTTATATTTTGATCTTCTTCATGTATGTATTTATCGATATCTTCATTAATATCTCCAGGATTTCCGAAAAGTGACTCTTTATCTATCATATTTAGTTCGATGCGTGATAGGGCATCAGCGTTAGTGTTCAGTTTGCCCTTCCTATAATGAACTATGTAATTAAACTCTTCCAGTTTTAGTCGCCATCTTAGCAATCTGGAATTTGGTTCTTTCATATTAAACAGGTATTGTAGAGGTTTGTGATCGGTAACTATCACAAATTTTCGGCCAAATAAATATGGTCGGAAATATTTTGTTGACCACACGATTGCTAATAATTCTTTCTCTATGGTTGAGTAATTGCTTTCAGCCGGGTTCAATGTCCTAGAGGCAAAGGCTATGGGAAGATCACTACCAATTTTTCCTTGGCTGAGAACCGCTCCTATAGAAACATTAGAGGCGTCCGTTGTCAATATAAAAGGTTTTTCGAAATCTGGATATTGTAGTATTGGATCATTGCACAAGATATTTTTACAAAGATAGAATGCTTCTAGAAATTCTGGCGTGTGTTTGATGGTCGCTCCTTTCTTTAGGCAATTTGTGAATGGCTTGGTGAGTTTTGCAAATCCGTTAATAAATCTTCTATAGTATCCTAGAAGGCCTAGAAAAGATTTTATGTCTTTTGCTGTTTTCGGTACAGGAAATTTCTGGATTGCAATAATTTTCTTGGGATTCGGTTTAATTCCGTTTTTTGTTATTATGTGACCCAAAAATTCTACTTCGGTTCGTAGGAATTCCGTTTTATCTAGTTGAATTTTTAGTCTAGCTTGTCGCAGTTTTTGGAAAACAAGTTTAAGATGTTTGATGTGTTCTTCTAGGGATGACGAAAATACTATGATATCGTCCATGTATACTAGACAAACCTTTCCCTGTACATCACGCAAAACATTATCCATGACGCGCTGAAATGTCGCGGGGGCATTTTTCAATCCGAAAGGCATTCTAACAAACTCAAAATGACCATTCTCGACACTAAAAGCTGTTTTTTCAATTGATTCCGGATCCATTTCGATCTGATGAAAACCAGATGAAAGATCGATAGTTGAAAAATAATTACACCGTCCCAATTTATCGAGTATATCATTTATATTAGGCAATGGATAGCGGTCGTCTATCGTTTTCTCATTTACCTTACGAAAGTCACAGACAATCCTCCATTTCTGCTTGCCGCTGGCGTCAGGTTTCTTCGAGACTACCCAAATGGGGCTGCTCCAAGGGCTTTGGCTATGTCTAATGATGCCGTCGTCTAACATTTTATTAATTTGCCGTTGAACTTCCTCTTTATGGATAAAGGGGTATCTATATGATTTAGTGTATACAGGCAATTCATCCGTTGTTCTTATACAATGTTTGATTTTATTGGTGAACGTTAACTTTTTGTTTTCATGATGGAAAATATCGTTATATTCTTTACAAAGCCTTATTATAGCAGATTTTTCTTCTAAATTTAAATGTTCGCAACGAATTATTTTGGAAATGTCGCATTTACTAAATTGTTCTTTATGTTTTGGTAAGATGTGTTCTAAATTAAAAAGTTCAAAATTTTCTTTATGAAAGTCCGGAAAAGATAAAACTTTTAGAGGTTGTGGGAAATTTAACGTTATATTTTTCTCAGTGTAATTAAAAACTTCTGTTTGCGCAAAACCGTTTTTTGCAGTAGTAAGTGTTTCTGGAAAATAGAGACCTTCAATGACTTGCTCGGGAATAATAACATCATTGTTTTGTGTTACTGGAATTCTTACGTTAACAATTTCGTGTGCATTCACAGTAATACAATATACTTCGTTTTGTGGTTGTCTAAATAAAATTGGTATATTAGTTGTATTATTCCTTAATTGTTTATTAACAAGATCGATAGAAAAATTAAAACGTTTTAGGTCGTTTAATCCTATTATACCGTCAAAGAATTTATGAAAGTCAAAAAGAATAAAAGATAGGTTGGTATTAGCCTTTAATTCTGGGAAAGCCGTAATATCTGCTTTAAATAGAGTTTCCTTTTCACCAGTTCCTGTTTTAATAATAGTTGGGGAATGATATATTTTTTCATAATAAAATTTTTCTGCAATGGAAGGTCGAAGAATCGAGTGAAAACAACCAGTATCAATTAAAAGTTTAATTGCGGGTTCTTTAATCTGGATGTACGGTAAACTATTATTAATTTCGGTATACATTTCTAATGTCATTTCGTTGAGTCGCATTGGCTCGTTATTGTAAAATTTTGAGAGATTTGATTTTCAATTTCAGGGTGTTCGTCAAAATTTTGAGTGTCATTAAAGTATTCAATTTGATTTGAAAATTCAATTTCAGAGTATTCCTCTTGGTGAATATTTTCATTTTGAAATACCGCAGATGTTTCATCTGTTTGTACCGCGTTACTTTCGTCGATTTGGTATAATTCTTGAGAAATAAAATTTCTAGGGCCAGTAGGTTTGAAATGGTTAATTTGATTATTTTGACGTGGTATAGTATAGTTTGTTCTTGTTGACATAGGTTCGGGTTTATTGTGAGGTACCTGACCTGTCGGTTTAAATACGTTCTTAGGTGGGCCAAAAACTTGCCTATTTGTAGGAAAATTTCTTGGAACTTCGCGTGGTTGAGGCATATTAATTGGACCTCTGGGAAAACTATTAGTCTGGGGAGTAAACTGATTTTGATCATGCCTAATTCTAAAATTTTGATTATGGTGATTATTGTTTTGAAAATAATTTGTAGGGCGAATCGGTTGTACATAATTAAAATTTTGGTTACTAAAATAATTTGGATTTTGTGAAAATTGTTTAACGGGTTCGATAGAAGTATTAGGTAAAACTTTTGATTGAATTGGAGTTCTGAAGATATTTTGTGTATATTGAAAATTTTCCTCTTCAATAATTTGGGTCATAGCTAATTCTATACAGCTCGGATTTTTAAGTCTTATAATACTTTGTAATTGTCCTGGTAATCCTCTAATAAACGTCCTTAAACAAATTTGATCGTATTGACGTAAATGAATTACTTTGCTTGCATTATCCATAGTATCGGCAGGAAATGCATTAATTTTTTGAGCAAGGATACTTCTTAAAACTTGTAATCTTTTCCCAAAATCTAAAGGATGTTCATTTTTAAAGGGGGTGGCCATAAACAAATCCTGTTCTAAACATTCTAAATTTCGTCTATCGCCAAAACAATTTAACAAAGCTACTTTAATATTGTCCCACGTTACTAACTCCATTCTACAGCCTACTAGAATTTGTGCGCGATCAACAAGTTTCATTCTTATAGTTCTTAACAAATATTGTTTTAAAATTTCGTCGTTTCCTTGACCATATGTATCAAAAAGGAAATCTCCAGCTGATAGAAAACTATTTAAAGTGTTGGAATCACCATTATATGGCAGAATACTATCTATAAACATTTTTAACAAAGTGTAATTTACACCTGAATTCGACGATTGATTAGAATTCATTTTCAAATTGATTTGACTGTTCTCTACTTTCTGTTCCACTAAATTTAACGAAGTAAAAAAACGCACTTAAATTGTCGACGTCTTTATCTTCGTTCATAAATTTAATTGATTTTGAAATTTCTTAAAATTGAACTTAAAACTAAGAATCCTTAAAATTATTTCCACCGTCCTAACCAGGGAAGATGAAAGGAGAACAATAGGAATTTTGGGCACTAACCTTGATTTCTCTTAGTCGTCAGCCTATTCTTCCTATTGGAATTTTCCTTGCGTAGCACTGCTTGCGGGGGTGATTTCTTGCCTTCCTTGCCCTCAGTCGAACTCAATCACGTTGGGTTTGTCAGACAGTCTATCACAGGTTCGTTTTGGAGTCTAAGGGTTGAAACCCACGTTTCGCGATCAAATCGTCCCGATGACGTGGCTTTGACCGAAAACTACCCCAAATCCGTCACGACTGCGCCAGTTAAGGTTTTCTTTCGAAGGATCTCGTTTTTAAAAAACACTTTTTTATTTTGCAAACAGAACTACGAGGTTTTCTTTAACCTGCTACAAGGAGAACTGGACGCAAAGCACAGAGTTGTTATATATATAAAGTTTTTATGCAAGCGTCGCAGATACCGGATATACTGAAGCTAGCATTTCATCAGCATTTTCTATCACATAATTAACACGTTCGGTAAACTTTTTAACTCACTCGTGTGTCAAATGCCGCTTACCGCACTTGTTGCATAATATACTATTACTAGTTGCCATTAAAGCCATTCGTTTATCGTTTCGATCGGGTCTGCAATTGTTATCTCTTTTTAAATGTGTACGTTAAATAGAGAGAGATGTATTACTGGATATGTCATATAAACAACGGAATAAACACAATTTTAAAACGTTATGTTGTTTATTTCACTTTTACAATTGATCGTTAAGTAGCTTATTTAAAGAAAAAGACTGTAATTGAAAGAAAATTTTTTAAGATCGTATATGCAAGAAGAAGCAGATCTTAACCTTCAATTTTGTTTTGTTTGTAATGATGAGACATGGATATTTTAAAATGGTACAAAATTGTAAAAACCTCTGCAAATGTAAAATTTCTGAGGGAAACTTAAATTATAAATGTCATTTTAAAAATTGAACTGAGGTGGCTTTTACTTGATGAAAATCCATTTATCAAAATAAATAAGAACTAAAAGCTCAGATTTTCACGAAATTATATATTATGACATGGCAATTGTTTCGACAACACCGTGTCTTTATCAAATGTTTGATAAAGACACGGTGTTGTCTTGAAAATCTGAACTTTTAGTTCTTATTTATTTTGAATGTCATTTTACTTACCGAATAGTCCACTAGATTTTAATTGTGGCTTATAGTAGTATTTAAATTGTCCGATATCTTGCATAAAATTTTTCTGTGTATTAGTTTTTGGGTACATTTTCGCAAAACAAGACGAATACATTCACTGACCTGACCGTCAGAATTGACAAACGCCAAAATTCAAACCGTGCGGTAAAATCTCCGAAACATCCTATTGCTCCCAAACCCGTGCGGTAAAATCGCGGAAAAGTGGCTCGGATCCTTGGAAAACGAAACTGAAGTGGTAAAGTGACGCTTCCCACGCGCTATTTACAGTATTTTACAGAAGGGAGTAGAAAATATTTTTTTTGAAAAACAAAATCAGGGAGATATGGTAGTTTGCCCACTATTGCGCTTCCATGCACGTGTTTTAATTATATCGCTGTCTAACCTATCCAGACAAGCTAAACCACGTCTGCAAAGTTTAAATGACTAAGAGTGAGCGAGTTTGCCAATCTGACTTTATCTCCTTAAATCAAGACGCGCACGAGGTAGTGTGGTAGAATTACGATAACGAATGGATGCTAGGCATAGGGATGTTGAACTATTGGCATCACAATGCAATGCATGGTTTCCCTGATTCATAATTAGAATGTCGTCCTCACAACATAAATATATTCTTTTATTTGGATAATTCGCAACCTAAAGGCTCAAAATCAGGAGGAAAGGTAACACATTGGACTCATCTTCCTCTGGCAGAAAAAATAAAAATTTGGAATTTTTAACGTTTATAGAAAGGATTTTAATTTGGATGATAAAACATATAAAGGTATGTTTCTATTTGTCACAATAATTCATACTTCATATCCCAAATATTGCATTTATTGTACTGAATCCTAGTTCTAGCACATGTGCTCATCGTCCACTTGCCAGTCGAAAATTAAACTTGAATATTGATGGCAACCAAGACACTGCCAAACCAATTATAAAGTGCGTATATGCGTAGTGCGTATAGAAATTCAGTTTTTTTCTAAAGTTTAATGTCACCTTTAGTTAGTTTTTTAACTAATTGATACTATAGATTGCATAATAAATTGATTCTGATTTTTTTGGAAATTTTTAAAAATTAATTAAATTAATTAATGAGTAATTAAAAAGTACATTCATGTTAAATAAAGAAATATTTCTTTCCGTTTAAGTTAATTAAGTTAGAACCGTTTTATTTGCCCGACTGTATACAAACAATAGTTACTTCTATATTTCTTCTATTTTCTTCTATATATAGCTGCGTACCTTTCAAATCAAGAGATTTAGGATATAGGCGTATTTGAATTTTTGTGGTACGCTTGCCAATTATACTAATATTAGCGTTTTTTCAAAAGCACCTGTCGTTTATATCTGGGTTTAAGAAACCCAATCTCCTCCATATAGAGGCCGTTGCTGCTTCACAAAAAGAAGTTTTATTGTTACCAACACAGTACAAATGAATGAACCGTTATTTTTATGTGTAACATAAACCTTTTCTAAATTCATATCGATTGCGATTCTAAGCATAAAAAGCTTTTTGCTTTTTTAGGGTGGATTTTAAATTTTTTTGTCTCTAAAATAATTTAATATAGATATTGCGTATTATTTTAATAGATTTGGATTGTTCGATAATCGATTTCTTGCCTTACCAACATTGTAAGAAATAGTTATTTATATTTTTTTACGATTTTGTACACGAATTAGTATTCCTTCCAAGTCGGTCATTTTACAAAAATTAAAAATCCACACTTTTCTATCTATTAATTTTTTTAAATACAGTGGTGAATATTGCCGAGCACTCTTGGTTTTATTCTATCATGTTTCAGAATTGCATGGTTTACAAAAATAGTTTTTAAGCGCCATCTGCGGTATATCAAATTAAGTGCGCACTATTGCTATCTTTTTTTTATCATTAGAGATACGAAGCCGGTTAAATTAGGGCAAACTCTTTTATGGTGATTATGATGGTTAATGTAGAAAAACAATTAAATCCGAATAAACGAGAAATTCGCATTTCTTTATGTGAAACATCCTCTATTTTTCTAAACCGAATTTTTAACCAATTTATCTTTCTTAAGAAGTTGGCGCAGGACCTCCAAAATGACAAGATTTTTTTGCTGTCAATAAATCATCAATTTATTTAATTTAATGCGATATGTTAGCAGTGCACATGTACATACAGGAAAACGGTATAACAATGATTACAGTATTATAAAATGCCCGAAAATCTATTGAACGAAATTTCATATAATCCTTGATAAGTTGTTAAAGATATAAATATGGTAATGATTCACTTAATGTGAATGTGAGGCCAATATTTTACAGAAACTCTTATAATCTATGGAAGATTTGCAAACATTAGAGTTAAAAAAGTACGGGGTATTTAAAAATATTTATTCGAAAATAAGATTGTTCGAACTGGAATTGTTTTTTTTTTTCCCCTATGATAATACGCATAAAAAATACTACCTTGCTAATTTAGCCGACTTTGTATCTTTAATAATAAAATAATTAGCGCTTATTTAGAGATAGCCGGTGTGCAGCTGCAATAGAGACAAAAGCTTAAGAAAAAACAAAAAGTTAGAGTAAATTGTCTATTATTAAAACAGTATTGTGTATTTCATAATTCATATTAACATTGTAACATTAGCATTGGATATATTTATTATCATTCTTATTGGGAGGTAAGCAGCTTTAAAGTAACTATAATGGAGTATGTACTAAAGCACCATTGTCGCTTTCGTTTTTTGTGAACCTTTAAGTTTTAATAACTTAAAGATGGTTACAGATGATAAATAATATGATATGTAGAAGGTAATTAATTAAAAGTAATATACGGAGCGTTAAAAAGGATATATAAATAGCAATATGGACATAATGGGCCTGAAATAGGCTCTGTGATGCAGCTTTTTGAAATTACCGCCATGGACGCGGTGTGTGCGACAGTTAAAGTGTACGGATTCTACGGAGCGTAAATAATAACACCCAAAAGTAAATTATTTTCAGTGAATGAATTAATTTTAATGTTTGTATTCATACGGCGGTTTTAATGTAGATCATATCAATTAAATTAAATTACGTAAATTATATAGATTATATAAATATATTTTAACATTATTTTGCATAATAATATTAATTGGCAAGAAATTATTTCTATATTCAAATTTGGTGCACCAATTTTTTAAAAATTAAGTAGCTTCAAAACAGACTGACGCTGTATCTATTTAGAACCCTTGAACTATTTTTATTCTTTCAGTTTAGTTGTGTTTCTGTTAGTTGCGAACTTAAATGTTCAATAAATTAAAATGTCATGTCATGTCATTCAATTTCGATTTTTTTAGATGCGTGGATACTTTTTCAATGTGCGATGAAAAGGATATTGTACCATTTCTCTTTCTTTCCATTTTAGCCCCTGGATCCTCGAAAAAGTTTCCACCAAAGAAATATCGAGCTGTCTCCCTCGCCAACCCTATCAGTAAAAACTACTTCAAGCGGACGTACCAAAAGCAGCACAGCCCAACAACGGACAACTAGGTCATCTATTACAAGTACCACATCTAGCGAAGGATCTGCCTCCACCGCAGCTCCTCTTAGTGGCCAGAGTACTAGAATGCAGGCTGAACAAGGTTCCATCGGAGACTTGCAGAAGTATCACAATCGATATCTGAAGAACAGGCGACATACTTTGGCCAACGTTCGGTGAGTTATAGTTTTTAGGACACAAAATAAAAAATGTCTACCAATGTGTTTTTTGTTTGAAAATACATATCTTACCGCTAGTTTTAGAACGCCTTCAATCCGCGGAAAATGTGTGCCTCACTGAGAAGACTGTTCAGTCAAGAGCAAGTTAACAATTGAATAGTTTAACATAAAAATGTAGAGTTAAAAGCGAACACAAATCGAAAATGATCATTACATTTATAATGAACTCCGAAAATTGTGTTGAAATAAGTAATACACAAACTTCTAGAAGAAAAACCGGTTGAGCAACAGAATAGTATATTCGCATATTCTTAACATGACTGGTGTTGTGAATGTACTTGGATTTTTGGTAATTTCTTCCTTTTTGCAATTTGTTCATTTAGTAATAACAATCGGCAGTATTTTGAAATGACCGATTTTTTTTGCTGTACATTTACCATTGTGTCTTATTCTTATCCGTATTGTTTCTGCGGTTCTGGTCTTATTACTTGTGACTTCTTCACTGCATCATTACAGATGACCTGAAAAGTAACGCGAAAAGTTTTATTTGATAGTCCGGAGTGGTGTACATGCCAAAATGTTTAGCGACACATTTTTGGAACATTTTCGTATATTTAAATCTGACAAATTTTGTTTTAATAAAACTAATTATGATTTTTCATAATTATGTTGGTAGGAATGCCAATTATTATTTCATAGACAATTTTTCTGATAAAATTTAAGAAAAAAGTCGGAGTTGTGCCAAACAAAACTTAAATGGAAATATTATGACGATCTTGCGTCGAAGTAGCAATGATGTCTTTTTCGTTAATCAATTTATTCAGTTTACTTCAGTATTTTAAAAATTCTTCATTGCCCTTAACGTATAAACATTACCTCTAGGTACGGTAAAATATCTGGCGGTAAACCAAGACCTGCTTGCATTGAACTGCTAGCCCAACAAAATCTATTAATTGCTCACTATGCTAAAGCTTTTCATTTGACAGACGCTTTTTTAAGACATATCTTGTCCTTGATCGTTCAAATTTGTATTGTTATTTATTTTTGTTCAATTTATTAAAATGTTGTAATAATGTATGTATTTTGCCTTGCGTTGTATAAGTCAGAGAATTCTAATAACAATTAACTAAAAAGTACTCGTTTAGATTAGCTTGCGTAAGTAATCAATATTTATTAAAATGAAAATTAAAACTATATTAAATTTTCATTGCTTAAGTATACCCCAACGATAATATTATTCTGACCTTCGACTTTGTTATTTATAACAATAAAGTTTCACATTTAAAATAGTAACAGTTATATGCTATATCGGCAAGTTCTATTTTTTTACGATTTAAATTATGGTGGATATCCTTTTTATTTTTGAAGTTGCAAAAAAGATGTGTATCCTTTATGTTTTCACAATTCATGTTTTGAACGCTATACAAAAAAATTTATCTTAATAGACGAAGCAACATTTTCCAGGGAGAGTATTTTCAACAAGTAAAACAAAAAAGATGATGAAGTAATTTTTCTTATTTACGACAAAGTATTAACTTTGGAGAAATTTCTGAAGATTAGGGTAAACAAAAACATCTCACCTGTTGGTCTGAACTGGATGGGGCACCGGCTCATTGCAATGAGGAAGTAACAACAAAGTTGCTCGAAATATTCGAAAGTCGCTGTTACAAGTGTTTAGAACTGGGCCAACGAGTGATCAATTGTATTTAAGAGCTAGATAGAAATGTGATAAGAATAGTCACAACTGTTTCCAAGAAAATACGAATTTTAAATTCTCTGGAAACCGCTGGTCATCATTTTATATATTTATTTGTTTTACTATTACTTAAATGCTGTTTTGTCGTGTCTTCTCAAGTGTTTGATTGTAAATCACAATACATTTTGCTATAATTTCTTGGCATTTGAGGAGTTCTTTCTTTCACCCGGATTCTCTTTCATAATGTAGTAAGTTATTAAAAATAATCCATAATAATAATAATTTTTAACCGAATTGATTGACAATACCATAACTACCTAAGACAAATATGCCAAATAACTTGCTTTTATTCCCGGAGTCCTTAACATTTAGGTATACGTACATGGTATAATTGAAAGGGATTTTTAATTGCCTGTTGATAAAATATAGGGTGTTCAATTTGAAAAAAATTAATTATAATTCGTAAGCTATAGCCGAAGTTTCAGCTCTATGCAGCAACGTTGCATCGCTGAAAATATATTAGATCAATAAATTGTTCGCGCTTATTTTCGCAAATTTTCACAACGGTCCTGCCTGTTGTTCGCCATAAACCCTAATCTGCCATTCACCGTGAATCGCCTTTTATGACACTTTGCAGAATAGACTGAATTTATTATATGTACACAAGAGATATTTCTTTATTATTGTCACTATTCTGCTGGAAACGTGAATGTCATTTAAAATAATACGCGAAAGCGCATATAAAGTCAGCTCACCACGATTTTGGATTAGAAAGTGCTGCTTTGTCTTTAATAAATATTTTGAATTTAAATCATTACAAAAGTCTAGTTTGTAACTTTCACTACAACCAAAGCCCCGGCGAGTTTAGAATCAATGATTGAGGTACCTAGAATCAATTCAGTTTATTTTTTTTACTTCTGAAAAAGTTCATTGCATATTGCACATAAAAATTATCTACATCTTTGTTATAAGCAAAAAACGAAACTATATTTAAATTATTTTTAGATATAATCAACTGATCTAAGGTATTTTTGTTGTTGTCTCTTTTATCCTTTGCTTTTTTGCAATGCTAACTAATTCGTAAGTTTTGGTTAATTTTGTGTTCTTTTATCTATTATTACCGCATTCAATGTGTTTTGGATAGACTGAGTATCCCTAGATTTAATTATGTGATAATATAGGGATACAGAAATGTTGGAATTATCTTGAAAACTATAATAAAATTACCGCAGGATAGGAGGTTGCTCCAACAATCCAGTTATTTAAAAAAATTGTCTCATTCTAGTTTGTTTTTCTTTATTTTTAAAATTTTCAGGTCACCAAAAATACATATTTTTTGAATATTACTAACATTAATTTAGAGTGAAGTATAATTGTTTCCACTATATCTCAGGGGATTATTTTTTTATTGCTGCGAAATTTTTGGAATTGAAATGAAGTCTGTATAAACAACAATCCTTCTTTTATGATATTTAATAATAATTTTACCAACGATTTAATGGCAAAAATCATTTTGTTTGTAGTAATGGAAAATATGTGGATGGATTAGATACAGTCAGAAACATTTCATACAAAAGATGCTCACTACAACGAGATGATTTATTTATTTGGTCATTTCGACGAGCTCGGTATTCCTAGATGTTTTTATCATTTGAAACTTCTTCGAAGCATGATATTTTGAACGGCGTCCCTTATATTCGTAGATTCCAATACCTATCTTTAGCAGATTTCGGGAAGTAAATTAACGTCATTATTGTCCGATTCTATTTAAATGTTTAATAACTTCCACGTTTGGATCCAAAATCAGAATTTTGGTGATATTTTTCATGCTATGGTTTTTGTAGTAAACTTTTGTCTGACGTATGCCGGAAATTTGCGGTTATACAGGGATTTTTCCATATTTCATCGAAAAATATTATGGATGTGCTGTATGCAATAGAAAAAGTTGCTATTTATGCATTGGAATCTCACAGCACCCAACTTCCTTATTTTAAATACATCCTGTATATTATTTCATTATTTATCAATAAATTACATTATTTCCGAATATGCAACACACAGTTTTGCTGGTTTGTAACATTTTTTAACAAAGCTGACGTCTTAAAGTGAAACTTTAAGTAAGCCTCGTCAATGCATAATTTGTTATTTTAGAATGGAATGTAGAATAGGCTTAAAAAAACTTGTGTTATCTTTTTTAAATAAAATTTTACTCCAGTTAAATTCCAAAAAATATCATTAGTTTTTGATTCATTCTCCTATATCATGTCAACTTCATCCTTTGAGTGACGTAATGAATGTAGAATAGATGCTGAACTTTCAGAACTGAAAAAACAAATGTATTTTAAATACCTACCGAAAACATAAAACTCCCAACCCATGGCTAAAGTGACACCTTCTGCAGGTCTGATTATTTGGGTATTCTAAAGAAGTGATTAGAACAAAGACGTTGTTAATCGTTTAGGTACGAAAATTGCAGAGAGAGAAAAAATCTGTTTCTTTGTAAAGCTAAATATTATTGGTACTGATTTATTAGTTATCAACTTCTTAAACGCTTATGGAACAAATGACAGATCCACTGTATCATAAGAGCCACTCAGTTTTGGCGATTCTAATAGTTTTCTCAAACCATTAGTTAGAATTATATTATTGCTAGTTATAGCCGGAATTCACTGCGCATACCAAAAACGATAGTAGAAACTGATATCAACCAAAACAAATCTCTTTTAAACCAAGGCCGATTCGGTTCAACGGTATCAAACCCCCTTTTTATTACTACGCCAATACTCGTAATAACAAAAGGATACTGCATCTTGCGTCGTCATCACCAGTCGGTAACTAAAGTGTGGGTTATTGATTAAAAAGTTTTTGTCTAGGAAAAGTTTGACAGCAAAGATGTATTGCCTTTTTCTGTATAAAATTATAGCGAGGCGAGCAGCAACCGACAAATTAATCAACGTGCTAAACGGCGAGCAACCAGATTGTGGTATACAAAACCAGCAACAATGCCATTCCACCGTTGAGATTTAATACGCGTGTGTGTGCGCTTTTTTTAGCAATTATCTCCAAAAGTGGTTTCAAGTACTAAGTTGGTATTTATCGAATGTTTTTTGTCATTTTATATTTTGTTTCTCTAGCATGTTTTCGTTGTTGATATACCTCAAAAATTAATAAATAATTACTGTCGGGGAAAAATCATTTTATGAAAATAATTCAGGTAAATTTTCTAGCAAAGTGCTGGACGATCAATACAGATAAAATACGCATTTTTCAAATTTTATTATAATTTTTTATGATCGACATTAAAGAATTTATCAAATTGTTTATGAAGGCTATATTGATTAAAATAAACGAGTACTCTCATCTTGGAATAACTAGGGTAAAACTAAATTATGGGAACGGGCAGGGACGGAAACATGGCGGATTGAATAATTTTTTTCGTATATCAAATCTCAGATGTGTCCACTACTTTTCGCTAGTGACAATCAATATCCTTTCTGGAATACCTATTGTGAAGACTTTTATTCAATTCAATTACAATTTTTAAATAATTATATTTAGGATCTTGCCTTTGGGTTTCCCTAAATCTTTATAGTTTTGTGAAACCAGGCCTCTTCGAGGTGGGCGATTTGTTTGTTCTCAAAAAGAAAACAATTCTCAAAATACAAAAACCTGTAAAGAAAATCAAAGTCACTTTGAAAGCTAGTAAAACACCAAAGGAAATGATTACAGAAAACTAAAACGTTGTAAAAGATATTAATTGAGGCAGATAATTCTGCAATAACATGTTTCATTTTTTTTTCTTCGGATTAATTTGTATCCAAATAAGTATTGATAATGTTAATAAATACAGATAGCCCGAAATCTCGCACCTAACTTTAGATTCCACCTAGAGAGATTTAGGAACGTAGTTTGTATGTAATCTGTATAACGTCGTTACTAACCGTCCTCTGCATTCTTTCAAGGCACCTTCCTCCCACCCTTGCTCTATGTCTCTATGTCTATATGCCTTAATATGCCTTAATATGAAATTGAATTGTGTTCAGCAATTTTTAATCTTCATAAAAGAATTTCCTTAAACTTCTTTAACTATTATTTCGTTATTGCTGATAAATTACTCTGTGTATTAGCAGTAATTACGCAGGATATCCAACTACCTGGTATAATTTTATACTGACACGATCTAGATTCGTACATAATTTTTTTCGCAAAAGATTACTCTTAAAATAATACTTAATAATCCAACACATTTCTGTCGACGAAACAGACAGACAAATTAGCTGGCAGAGGATTGGTTTAAATAGCACACGATCCGAACGAGCTATTATCTATATTTGGGATAGATGACGTAAAACACAATTTAATCATTCACAAAACCAATACGGGTCTGGCTTCGATTGAAACAGGCAAGCTCTGGTTAGCAAAGCAGTTCAGTTCAGTTAATTTTTAATTGGAGACAAGACTAAATTTTGAGAATATCAATAAATTTAAAACCAAAGTATGTTAGATATTCAGTTACAACTGAAGTTCTACTACGTAATAATTACCTATGGAAGTTTTCCTTCTTTTTGCTTAAGGTTTAATCCATAACCTTTAATTTTATCCTTATTGAATAAATGAACGTTTCGTTAAAATTTGTTGAAATATATAAAGAACAGACATATTTAAAAACTTTAAATTAAAAATCAAGACTAAAAGACATAAGGAAAACAATGAAATAACTATTGAATATTATTGTTTAACCAAATGAGTGTGGCGCAACAAATGATTAGAAGGCTTTTTTTACCAGAAACTCTTATTTTTTCTCTTGAAATTGAGATCTGTTAAGGTTAATTTCATGTTATGGTAATTGCTGCATGATACCCCGGGCCATTCGGATATCTATTTACTCGTAGTAATACACGAGAGCGAAATACATGGGAAGAGATGCACATAGATAGGTTTCGTAGAAAAACATTATTTTCAGTTATTTGAGGTGAAATATGAAATGTGTGTATCCCAAAACGATATAAATATAAATATATAAATAATATAAATACAATATAGAAAAATTTACAAATATAAACTCAGCCACTTAACTGTTAATAATATCTTGTCTTAAATGGGCTGAAAAATTGTCTGGGCAAAACTGTATGTACTTAAATTTATTAACAAATATACTTTATTTATTGTGTGTGTACTTGTAAGAATTTTATTAGATCACATAAAACTAGAGTTTTGATGAAGTAACTCTGCTGCCAAGATTTGCAATTTTTACGAATTCAATTTCATCTTGTTTTAGCAAATTTTAGGTATAAACTACTATTGCTTCTTTAATGTCTCTAATTGATAGCGAGTTATAATGAAGCATGGCAAGACTTGCTTTGATTTGTGTTTACATTACAATTTGTTGCTTTTGTGGTAATTCATTTAATATTATTGCTGAGCTTCATTCTCTCATATCTCAAGTCACTTCGTTCCCTCAAACTCAAGTCATAATTTCATATAACTTATTTTCGCACACTTTTATTTTGAAGGAGCTGGTACATACTGTTTTTAATTTTACTTTTTTGGGTTTTTAAACATTCCCTCGATTCATGTTTGTCAGAACCTTGTGTGAAAGGAGCATGTATTCTTTTCTGGGAGCAAAAAGTGTTTGCATGCGTCCTGCATAAAGAGTTTTGGGCAGCTTCGTGCTCTTAAAATTTAATTCTTTTATGCGATGCTTTTTCTTATTATCTCGCAATTCTGCTGTGATGGCAAATAAGTTTTTGAGATTGCTTTCGATATTCTGCACATTTATTGGCTGATTTTTAGCCCAATTTTAATTAAATGAAATTCTGGGGTAAGAGTCAGTGAGGAAAGACATCCTCCACTGGCATATCCAAAAAGGTAACCTAACATATCGTTAAATAAATTGATTGAAAATAGTAAACAATAAATAATATTGCTTAAATTTCCGATAAAAATTAGATCCATAAAAAAACGGTAAAAATTACTATTAATACATATTTCGCTCTTTACAGTTTATGCAGTTAAATTTTGTTTCTGTGAAAGTTGTAAAGTGAAGCAAAATAGTTTTGGTTAGTAATTTTAAATAAAATAATATTTTTCGTAATTGCTTGCGTGTTTGCAAAAATGTATTATTGGAAAGACCAGTTTAGTAATACATTGATTATGGGATTGTGGAACCTCCACCGGAAAGTATTAATGCCACACAAATACCTTTTGCATAAATATTTTTATTAGTCAACTGCAAAAATAATACATTTTCTTATAATGAAGTTTCCCTGTTGCACCTGTTCATTTTCACTGTAGAGAAAAATGGCGTCGTTAAAAGCGACGAATAGGTTTATCGACAATTTAATGGTGGTGTACTATATACAATCTTGTGCCGTACGCAATTGCATTTGACTTGAAGGACACGCCAAATATAAATATAATAAATACTATAATATAAGAATAAATACAGAGAAGAGTTTGGCATTACCGTTTTTAAGTTTTACATTTTTAGTAATATTATTTTGGTAGCTTTTCAAAGCAAGGCAAGGCAATGCAAGACACGATAGCGTCGGTGCTACCAGACTGCAGCAGGGTATTTGAACTTGTAATCATCTTGCTCTTATGTGTTCAACTTTGTGGCCATGGGACCACAAGCTTTATAAACGACATTTTAGTCACCAGTTTATTTAGGCACAAGTGAGAAACAGCGGAACTGATGTTTATTGAACGAGTTTATCGCGATCGTTCCCAACATGTGACTAAAATATCGGATACGCTCGAAGTGGCTGTTAGTCGCAAGATAAAAGATTCATATTGGTAATAACAGAACCACACCTACTGTCTACAAGAAGCAATAAGAGTTGGAATTACTTAATGCACTTAAGGATATTTTGATTAATTGGTTGATTGATTTTGATCATTATCGACTTTTTAATTATTTTATTTTTTGTTATAGCTGCAATTTAAGTTAACTTATTCAACTCCTGCTAGTTTTCTTACCAATATTTTAATATCAATTCAGCTAACCTTCGACGAGGTTGTCGTTCTTTTTTACCTTTTTTTAGTGGGATTATACAAAAGTAATATAAACAATTGGTTCATCAAAGTTGTCGCTCGCAATAGGAAGAGATTAATTAAAAATAACTTGTTGATACGGATGCAAAATAAATCCGATTAATTGCTATGTTTACGCAGGATGGAACATAAAATTGCAGCATTTCTACGCACCAGATTTTCAGTGTAAATAGTCAAGTGTGGGTGTATTCTATAATTAGATAGACATGTCAAGGAGATAAAATTAATTTCCGAATAAACACTTCGGTGAAGGTGCAGCTAAAATCACAACATGGGGATTGACATCATAGCGAAGGTCACATTGCAGTGTCGCTGTTTGTTATCCAAGACCGATTTTTTTAATCACTAGTTATGAGGATAATAATCGCTTGATATCCAAAGCTGCTCGCTTGATAATCAGTGATAACATGGGTATATAGACTTAGAACGATATTATTACTGAATTAATTGTAAAAGCTTTGGTGCACAAGACAGGAGTGAATAGTAGTATAGTGTTTTATATGTCTATCAAAAATAAAAATAGATTTTTTTTCTGGGGTCATATTAATTTCTCATTAAAGTACACTTGGAACTTACTTAATTACAAACTCATTCTCAAACCCAATGTTTTTATCTTTACATTATATATGGGCTAGCAAATGAAAGATGACCGCAATGCATTAAAGGGCTGCGAAACAATTCTCCCACAATTTCCTAAAAAGTTGGTTTGTCGTGGCGACAACTTTTCACTTTAATTTTTTTCAAATGTCAATGAGGATTAAGGGTCATCTTATTAAAGAGCGCTTTTAATTCTGTATACTGATTACTGCTTAATTGGAGCTTTGAATTAAAAAGTTAAATAACAATTTAATTTTTCTAAAAAATACATAAATCAATTAAGTGCTCAAACTTTTGCACGCCAGTATGTCATATATTCTATAGATCTGATAAGAATAGAAAGGATAAGCAATAAGAACTGTCAAAAACGCTGTCTCATACATTTAACTTTGGGGATGTTATGAGTGTGTTACGTAGAAACTTGGTTGATTAATATCAGCACACTAATGACATAATTCCCTAAAGCGTTCAACATTAAATTGTATTTCTCCGAAAAAAAATACTTATTGAAGTAGTTATAATTTCGCAAAATTGAGAATCGCTTTCATTTAGTTCTTTTATTACCCGAATCTTATAACTTGTATCTTTTGTCATTACTGTTTGGACACTCAACGTACTTTGCGTGCGTATCTATTGAACTTGTCACAATGCTGTTCTAAACGTTCATTTAGTACTGGTTTTTCAGGCTACCTCTTTTTGTTTCATTGCATAGAGACTTAAAAGCCCTTTTAATGAAGTGTCACTTGACCCTCCTTTCTGGTTGAAAAAAATTGATGGATGATGATTCTTGAACTTAATTTCAGTTCATGCAAAAGTTCGTTTGGTCACCTTGTATGTTAAAGATTGGAAGACCTACGGAATGTTAACAATTATTTAATTATAATTATTCTTAATTTATTTCTGTTATGAATTAAATTCGATATGTCGGCATGAATCATTTAATTTATAAAAATCAGTTTATAAATTTTTATCTGTATCTGTTTTTATTCTTAACTTCAGAATGCAAATTGGTATATTCTCGGTAATGTTTCCTTCCCGCAGATTTCTAGTATTACCATTTTTTGGCTGTGAAATTTTAATTTTTCTGCAGTGCATTGCTTGAACATTAAGTTGATGCAAAAATTAAATGCAACAAAGTCAAATTGAAAATAAATTATCTACAGATAGGGATAGTTACAATTAAGGAGTGATAATTTAATGCAACAAAACATCGGATTAGTTTTGAAGGAGAAACATACTATGTCGTCGGGAACAATGTCCCACTTACATACTGATTATTGAAAATAAGTAGCATTCACACATAATTTTTACATTCTTAGTGTTCCTCCTCTCCAAGTCTCCACTACACCAGAAAAAGGTTTTTCTTGAAAAAGTCTATCTTTTATATTAAGTCCTCGATCATCGTTTCTCTGAAGGGTAATCAATTTTTCTGGAAAAGTACTGTCAAAGGCAACGGTTACTTGTCAAATTGCGTCAGATATGTGGTTTGTTGCTTGGTATGTGACGTCCTTATTAATTACTAATAAATCTTATAGCCCTCCGTGCCATTATTTCAATTCAGGTATCATCCAATTACCTCTTGTCTTCAAACACAGACACATTAAGTATGTAGCATTTTGGAACAGTGATTGATTACGAAAGTTTAATAACTATGGTTAGCAGTTTTGAAATTTATGATATACACCACTAGTCCAGACTAAAAGAACAAATTTTAATAATTTTTTACTAACGTTAGGCACCTTGAAGGACATATCTTTTTTATAACACCGAGCTGCTGAAATCTTAAAAACACTGACGCTACCACCGAATACTTAATATTTATCTAATAAAAAATGTCGAAAGTAGGCAACATAGGATAGCTTCAGTTAACTAGAGAGTGCACTTTTTTAATGCTGAAACGCCTATTCGATGCGACGAGTATTTAATACTTTTTGGTTGTGTTGCTCTACCCAGCTGTATCGTCCTATTTATCTGGAACGTGACAGAAATTACTCTTCTGGACATGTACCCATGTTGGATTTTAAGCATGGTGTCTACTTCAGCTAAGGTCAAGTAGTTATCATGCGGAAATTCTGACACTACCGTGTCTCGTTTACAGTATAGACAGCTATAGCCATCACGCGGTGCATTTAAAGAAACAGATATAATCAGTAGTCTCGACGGTATCTGACAAGATAAAATCATCCTAATAAATTACTCATTTTGTAGTTAAATTCCAAAATCCTACATGTATTTTTTTCTAAAATTTGGCGATTTGGGTGACCTATTTAGTAAATCCAATCCAATGAATAGCTACAAAAAAGTTGAAGGCAAACATCTTAGTTAGCGGGATTAGTTATTTATTTTTTGATAATAATTATTCTCAGATTTTTTTGAAAAAGAAATATTTTTATAAAGCGACTAAGACAAAAAATTCATTTTTGAATCTAATCAAAAACATGGAAGCTCACCTTTTTAGTGCGCAATTTAAAAGGCATTATTTGTTTTGAAGCATTTTATAATTTTTATCTAAATTTCATTTTTATGCGCTAATGTTTTTAAAGCTATATGTTCAGAATCTTTGGCACAACTATGGTTTTAATATCTTTTTTCTGAAACTTCGGTCTGTTGTTTCTTAAAAAAATTGTATTATAGTGTGTTTAAAATGCACCTAAAAATACGTTTTATATAATATTTTGTTATTGAATTTAAACTTTGTGTAACGTTTTTGTTAACGTACAAATATTCTATAAATTAACTGCATATCTATTTATGAGGTTTAAGCGTTTGTTGGTGGCAGCCATTGATATCTAAAAGTATATTCAGACATAAACGTTCATAATTAACACATTCATGCAAGCATATCTTACATATTTTAATGTTTTTATTAGAATGACCAATTATTAAATTTTATTTATGTATTTTATCAAAAAATTTTGCAATCCAGAAAAAAATTTACTGGAAGATAACTTGCACAAGTTTAAAAGCTACATCTTTTTATTATCCCATAGTATGCCTACAAATTTTATTGCGATATGGCGACATCAATCAGTTAAATATTTCTCTATGTTATATCAATTTTATAGTATATAGTCTATACTCGCGAGACATATGTATAAAATAGTATAAAAAAGGAATGTTTATTTAGATGATCATGATATATTAGAATTTATCAAAAAACCAAAACATTTTATAACTTGGACCTTTTTTGGTTATAGTATTTTGCTACTTGGGATTGACTTATCGCTATAAAAATCTATCGTGAAAATATTTTATAAAGAGTACTGCCGGGCAAGACTTTAAAAGTAAATGAGAATCAGATGTTGAGCATTTATCATTTCAATACGTTGTTGTACGTTGAACACATCGCTTTCATGACTGTGTTTGGCAATTGCTCATGAGTTTATTTGTATCAGTAGTCTTAAGACTCTTTCATGTTCTTTTAGCCTAGTTGATATTTTTCGTCCTGTTTATGTATGTGTATGCTTTACCGCCTATTCATGGAATGTTGGAAGCATCTGGTATCTCAAACGAATCGAAGATGTTTAGAGATTGTTGGATAAGTGGCAAATCTGGTTTTAACGTTATATTTCTTGATAATTTTTAATATGTGGTCAGTGATGTTTTGAATGCAAGAAAGGACCAGAGTGGCGAGTTTGGGCGTTGCTTTCTTTCTCAACAACCAACTAATCTTAACCGCGACTCAGGTCTTTATCTTTCACCAATATGGCAATCCCTCATTTGAGACAATGTCCCTGCTCGCCTCGAACAGTATATAAGCAAGTACAGTTAATCTCTGAAGAAGGCAACAGGATGATTAGCGAAACGTCAGCAAGTTCGATTTACCGAGAATCGATGTAGGAGGAATGCAGAATATTTGCAAATAGTATTGTAGTAGCCTGCGGAAGTTTCTTTGAAAAAAAACCAAAAGTGGTTGTCAGCCAATAAGACCTGTTATTGCAAATTTCGCATAATATTCTTGTTTATTATCAATTCGATAGTTTTCGGCTTGGATGTGATATTTTTACGCAATATTCTTTTAAAATATGCCCACATCCCATTAAATTTTTAGAAAAAAAAAGAATTAGGTGAGTGTGTGCCGATCGCTTTCTAGAAAGGTAAATTTAGGGAGGTCACCAAAAAAGGTGCTGATATTTTCTGTAGGATGACTGATCTGTGTTTTATTACCGATTGGGGTGTTTCCAGTTATTTCAGTTTCTTCCGCCCTGAAACGTTTTTAATTCTCGGACAGTGAAGTCTTACAATCCTATTGTTCACAAAGTTGGCTTGAATCTTAAATTATAAAATTATTAAAATAATAACCGCAATTCCATGTCACTGCCCAGAGCCTTTAGCGCTGTTGCCTGATTGTCCTACCTACCTCTATACAAAACACCGCTGGTAGTTTATTAAATTTATCCATGAAAATATCGCACATCTTGAATTTTGCCGTCCTTCGGAAAATGATATATTTAGTCACTTATAAACTTCAACTAAGTTACAGACAACTCCGAAACACTGAAAAACGTCGAAAAACTACAAACAACTTTTAGCCAGTTTTGATAATCCGATCGACGGTACGTGATTGGGACAACCAATAGGATAGGGCGGTCATCAAAACAAATTAAATTGGGGGATGTTGCGGACGTTATCCTACTCTACGCGGCGCATCTCTCTAAGTACTTATAACCTTATATTAGGTTATCAGGTTAGTTTATTAAATTTCAAACATGGTTTATATTAATAATTGGCGTTATAAAATCAAAACTAACGGATCGCAATTAGCTTTGCCGAATCAGTGCCCAGTAAGCAGAAAGTTGTCTGCTAAGAGTTCCATATAGCTGTTTAAAAAACTCAAAAGATAAACGTTTTATATAAAAATTGATAAAAAACCATACATAAGGTGCGATATATCGAGTCAATGAGACATTGTTCCGAGAACAGGATTGACAAATACTATCAAAACTTTGAGCGTTTAATTGAAGTGAAAATGGTATTCGTTGGCTATTAATGTTACTCACTTATGTTACTTATTGTTCTTTCTATTTTTATTAAGTGAACGAGGGGGATCAGTTTTCTCCACGATTCATATTAAAGGGGATACAAAAATTAAGTTAAGAAATGTGACTATGTTTGTTCTCTCCATAATCATCTGCACCGATGACACAATAATTCATTTTTTGTCAATTTTTATATAAAACGTTTATTTCCTTCTATAAAAGACGTTTTTAAAAATTTACTCTCGACTTTTTCATGGTTACAGAACCTCGGTTGCCAGCTACTTTCTAGTCTGTCTTGCCTAACTAACAATATCTATTTCAGCAGATTTATTGTGCTACTTCGAGTATTTTTTATAGCTTTTCAAGCAGCCAATACTTCTGCTTCACCTATTTTTCAAAGGTTTTGCGGCTTCAATTTTTTAATTTTTGGCTAAAATTATTTTTAACTTTTTATCTAGCTATCTATATATGTTAGATAAGTTTTCCTTGCCTAAAAACTTAACACTAACCTGATCTAGGATGACAAGCACAGTACACAAGGTAGAATACAAAACATTTAACATAAAACATAAACTCTTATATATATTTTAACTGTTTCGTTAAATTTGTGTGTATTATGTGTGTGAGTGCCGTATACAAATCATTTTTTGTTGGACTTTTATCTTTTATCAAGGGTATGACTTTTTTATTCTCATAGTTGGAAAAAACCAAAACAATAATATTTCTAGGCACTATGACAAAACCAAACGCTTTTAAAGTATAAACTTCCATATGATGCTACCTCTTCAATTTTAAGATTTGTGTTTGTCTCTTTTTGGTAAGGTTCTTTGTAATTCCGTTGTGCATATGTAAAAAAACAAAGAACTGTACTATAACATAATTTTAGACTGTACCCCTTTCTGAAGAAGGTCATAGAAGACCGAAACGTCAATATATGGACAAAAAATTTTAATCGCTTTTAATACAAAGACCTATAACCCAAGAACCAAAAGCTAAACATATATATATATATATATATATATATATATATATATATATATATATATATATATATATATATATATATATATATATATATATATATATATATATATATATACATACATACATTTTATTACATTTATAAGGTTTTCGTGGATTATTTCCATATCTACTATAATAATACAATTATCGAAATTATAGCCGCACACCAAATTTGGAAAAGATTATTTTGTTCTGTTTTTAAAAATTTTGGTAGGCCAAACGTGCCGTGTATGCAGTTTGACAATATTCCCAGCCGTTGGTGACTTTGTAATCCGTTATGATATTTTATCTACTACCCACGATAAGCCATTATTATGTCACCAATTTAGGCCTGTGTGCGTTATGTAATGGTCCCATTAGTGCAGTCATGAAACCGTTATTGTAATTGTTATTCTAATAAAGTTCATTACACAGTTGTAATATAAATAACTATTTCCAGAGACGGTAAAATGTTACCTATTATTGGAATAAACGAAGGATATCAGAGGGTCTGCGGATTTACATATTTATCTTTAGGGGCAGCAAATCAGAAATCGCATTAGCGTCTAAAAGTCAACCCACAAAAAACCAGTTTTTGTTAAGTACATGTTTGAAAAACCGAATACATTGGCTGTTATGTGTGACGTGACCATTGGCACTGACAAACCACATAATACCATCATAAACGCGTGGCAAAAGTACCTGAAACGGCCGGAGTGACTCGCGACATTGTTTAAAATGCTGACTCCCTAAAGAGACGCCTTGCGCAGACGTAATCGGGGTATAATTGTTTATTTTAGATTAGGGGAGTAGAAAACGGTATAACACTCAATAATAAAACCGTCTTCTATAACTATAAATTAATAACGGTGCAACAGTTTCTCAAATGCTCAATCCACTACAACACTTGTGCACTGCGGAAATAGAGTACCATATTCTAGCACAAATTTTTAAATACAAATATCAAGATATGTGCTGTCTGTGAATCCAGTGGTGTGACAATCATTTTTATAATTTTTTTAGAGCATTTGCTAGGAGACTAAACTGTGACTATTGTTATAAGGAATATTTTTTGTATGTGTAATGAATAATGTATATGCTGAATGTAATGACAGATGTCTAGTATCCACTTTGAGTGTTTGGGATGAGGGTTGCAACATATTTGTCTATTCTATACACTATGAGATGGAACGACTTAGGGATATCCAGCTGATGGTCCTTCTAATCGTATCACAAAGTGGTGTTGTAAATTTCCGATTTCCGTTTTTCACAGTATTCAGAAATTATTGGAAAATATTGTGAAGTCGTTAGTACGCGAAAAGGCGTTGGGGTTTGCCCGAGGGATGATCGCTGAAATAGTCGGGAAGGTGTTGTGCTGGGGATCGGGGGTGTGCGCCTACGTTAAAAATATCGAGCCACAGAATACTAACGTTATCGAGCGCGGAGAAGGGATTCACGGACTGAACGCCTACCGAACGAAATCGCGCGCATTTCTGCTATACCTAATACCTATAATAAAATTTAGACACTCCTTATTTTTGTTAGTAGGTTCGGAGTGCTACCTGACAAATTGTGACATGCCACTTTATAAAAATGTTTCTTGTTGGCGATGAGAATCTGAATTCAAAAGAGTAAGCAAAATTAGGTTATGGTTATATCTACTTATGATATCGGGGAATCCATATCACACTGGGAAACTCAAAATGGGACCGCACCTAGGTATTATAGAGTACGACTTGAGACGTGGCATCTTTAAAGTCTTTACTAACCCTTGGAATAAACTCATATTTCTGTAAGCATTATTCACTATATTTTCAATATGAATTTCAATACTTAGTTCTGTGTCTATACTTAACTATTTTTATTTACTAAACTTAAACTCGTATTATTGGTTGATAACGTTGAACAATATACATTAAAAATATTGGAGATATAAAATTGTACGCCTATTTTTCAACAAATATTGTCTAGTTTCAGAAAAATGTATTTACTTTACTTTAATACTCATATCTGCATCATTTCTGGAACTAGGCTCATTTATGAATATAAGTATTTAAGAAAGAATTAGAATTATTTGTTCGTTTTATCTTCTTTTACCCTCGTATCTTGTGCGGTTAAACAATACTTACTTTTTAGAATACACTGTATATAACTTATTTGACATGTTGAACAAAACATCTTTTTTAACTCTTGTTTGGAACGGTAAGTATTACAATTCAATTTTTTGCAAAGCAGATATTGGAACTCAATGTCAATCTCGTTATATTACATTACTCATTATTATTATCTTTTCACTCTTCATCAAACTAAATTTCAATTTCAAAATTCAATTTGGTTTAAAAAACATTCTTCTACAGTTTCACTGAGAAAATGAACTGCAAAACTGTGTATCAAAGGGCCTAGATTTAGTTTTGTTAATCCATTCATAACCTAAACCATTTATAACCAAATTTCTGACGGAACTCGCTTTACGTTAAAAAAACCATTTCCCTGTTAAGAATTAATTTGAGTTGAATCATTGTTTACTAACAGCCCTACCTTGTTTATTAGTAAAATGCCAATGCCAATGAGAATCAGTTTGTTCCGACAGTGAAATATTAGAATTATGAAACAAATACTTCAACTTCAACATTCACTACACTACCGTTTGAACCTTCTTTTTCAAAACGTGTATTCAAACGACCAAGGACTTGAAAACCTAATCCAGTATTCAATTTTAAAATTCAAATTGGTTTGAAAACCCCATCACAGTATTATTTTAGAACAAAAATGGTATTATCAATATTAGTGACGGCGATTCCATTCCAGTTTCTTTACCCCCCTGTAAAGAAAACCGTACAAACTGTAAGGACTTAAATATTTTTAACCTATTTCATATTAATGTACGATCAATGTTCAACAAGGTAGATGAAATTTTAATTTTTACAACATTGAACAGAGTTAATATTCTGTGTGTGTCGGAGCACTGGTTGAGCAACCAGGAACTGAATTCCATTAAAGTTGGTGATTTTGTACTGGCAGCCTCATTCTGTCGCCCGGCGGGCCAGCATGGTGGAGTAGCAATATTTTTGAAATCGTGGCTGAAATACAAAACTTTAGATATGTCGAATTTTTCCATTCAAAGCCACGCTGAATTCTGTGCCGCAGAAGTTCTGAATACTAGAACGGTACTTGTGACACTCTATAGATCTTCGACTTATGGTAGTTTTTCTATTTTTGTGGACAACTTCAATGCTATGATTAACTTTCTTTTCTGTAGGTATGACAAAATTATAATTGTTGGGGATTTTAATGTAGATCTAACATCAACTTCTAATCAGTCATCTGAATTCAAAAATTTAATATAGTCCTATGGCCTGGAGTTTTTTGTGAATGAGCCCACCAGAAAGGTTATGTCAACTGTATCTTGCTTGGACAACGTAGTCTCGAATTTTCCTTCTCGTGATTTAAATGTTATTGTTTGTGATCCTACTTTATCGGATTACTTTGGTCAGCTTATTAAGGTTAATGTAGCATCAAACTCCATAAATAAAAATAAGAATAATGACTATTTTAGATTAGTTAATGATAAATCAATAAGTGTCTTTATCGATAAACTGTCTCGAGTTTGTTGGCCTGACCAGATTTGGAATGCTCAGAATGCTAATGACATGTGCACCTCCATTATTAATACCCCGTCTGATCTCTCAAAAGCATCTTTCCCCCTTACTAAAGCTAAGGAGCACCGCTGCCCCTTAGTGTGGTTTTCTAATGAACTGAGAGAAATGCGTAAGCGTGTTTATGACTTAAAAAGAACGTATAATTGTTCTAGAATCACCCTTGACTGGCATAGATATAAAGATTACCATAGGGATTATAAACGGGCTATTAAAGAAAACAAAAAAAGGCGTACGACAATATCATCACTACCTCGGAGGATACGTCCAAAATTACGTGGAAAATTGTTAATTTCGAAAGGAAAAGAAATAAAAATGCAATAATATCTACCACAATTTTGTTAGACACTTTCAATAAATTCTTCTCATCGATTCCAACTAAGATCATAAACAGTATAGCCACACCGTCGACCAGTGCCTTGAGTTTTTTGCACCGTTTCCCAAAACCACCATCCTCTTTTTTTATGCCACTAGTGTTGGAATCTGATGTAAGGCAAGCCATACTCAGACTTAAAAATTCAAAGCATTTTCAAAAAATGTCTAACTTCACTTTTAGGACCCATTACCTCACTTATTAATAAATCCATGGAGGAGGGGGTTTTCCCCCAAAAACTTAAGATCACAAAGATTTTGCCCTTGCATAAAAAAGGGGATCCAGAAAATCTAGATAATTTCAGACCAATTGCAATTGTTCCAGTAGTAAGTAAAATTTTTGAAATTATAATTAAAGGCAATTTATTGAGGACAAAGGACTGTTTAATCAGTCTTAGTTTGGTTTTCGCAGAGGGAAGTCCACTATTCGGGCTTTGGTTACATTGATTGACAGTGTGGTTGAAGACCTGGATGAGGGTCGCTCAGCCTCAGTCACCATGTGTGACCTTTCGAAGGCCTTCGACTGTGTTGACATTGAGATTCTGGCTCAAAAGCTTGAATACTATGGCGTCAGAGGCAATTCACTGGGTCTGATTGAATCGTATTTGGCAGACCGTGTGCAATATGTATATGTTAATGGTACCGAGTCTAATATGGTAGCGGTTAATAGGGGAGTTCCCCAAGGATCCATCCTCGGTCCCCTCCTGTTTCTAATTTATATTAATGATCTGGTAAAGGCCGTCGATACGGCGAACTGCATTCAATTTGCCGATGATTCGACCTTGATCTCTTCGGACAAGGATATTGCGACTTTGAAGGTGATGGCTGACGCTGATCTTCAGGCGGTTGACCAATGGTTCGCCGCCAATAAACTTAAGCTTAACACATCGAAGACGAAAAAAATGCTAATAACATCCAACAAAAGAGCTGTAAAGTCACAGCCTGCTAAGCTTCTAGGTATCTTTCTCGATACCTTCCTAACCTGGTCGGCTCATATCGAGTATCTATGTTCCAAACTCTCGTCTCAAATCTTTGCATTAAGGCAATTAAAAGACTGCATTTCGCAGAAGACCTTAAAGACTGTCTACTTTGCACTCTTTCACAGTCATCTGACCTATGGCGTGCTTCTTTGGGGTAACTCTTCAGATGCTGATCGGGTTTTTCGGCTTCAGAAGGCAGCAGTTCGCATTCTCCAAGGGGCTCCTCCTGGAGCATATTGTCGTGAGCTTTTTATTAAATTTAAGATTCTAACTCTGCCTTCCCTATTCATATACTACAACCTTCTGGAGGTCCATGCTGGTTTGCAGAGGTATCCAACTCATGGTGACTACCACTGCTACGACACACGCGGATCTAGCAATATTGTTCCACTTAAGTCTAGATTAGCCACTACTCAGAAAAATAAACTAAATTTGAACATATATAACATATTTGTGAACAACTATAACCGCTTGTATAAAGCTAACGCTAAGCAATTTACGATAAGAAAATTTAAGTTATCGGTTAGAAGCTATTTTTCCAGTTATGGTTTTTACTCAGTTGAGGAATTTCTATCGCATATCCCAAGAATATAGTGTATACTGTTAACTCAAGCAAATATTTTTATTTATAATTTTTTTTTGTATAAACATATGTTTATATACATATTATTTTTTCTATTTCTTGTTAAATTTATCAAATTGTTGTTGTATTTATATTTTCTTCTTTTTGTTATTGTTGCTGTTATTTCTATTTTATTATATTACTGAGTTTCGACTTCATAAATACATGTATTTATAGGTGGTCAATAAACGATATGTATCTATCTATTAGTAATACAGTACTAGCTATGCCAATCCATACTAATCACCATAACCAACATTTAAGTAAAATAAAGACTCTTCTCAGAATATATTATACGTAATCTAATTGAGTTCCATATATCCAAAGAGAGAAATGTAGACAAAATATTGTCTTCCAAAATTATGATTTAATGGTACTACACTCACTATACTTACTATACTTGTTGTTATTTCGCTTATCTTTGCCCATGAACTGTATCCTATTTCGTGCTTTTTACAGTTTTATTTCTGAATTCTGGAGTCCTTAAGTACATTGTGATTTAATTATGTTTGATTTTAGAATATTGTATTAAGACACAGGCTTTATAAGTATCTGTTTATTATTATGTAGTTTTTCTTTGCATATGCAATATTCATATTTCGACAGCTACTTTTAATGTTTCGAAGAACGGTGCAATAAATGACGACGAACCCGATTTTATAAGTCGTTAATTTGTCATAGATTCTATGAATAGTATTTTTTACAAAATTTCTGGATTCCTCCTGCGTCGGTTTTTGCTGACTTTCAGTCAAGCTCTGAAGAAGCCAACAGCAAAAACCGACGCAGGAGGAATCCAGAAGTTTTATAAAAGGTATTACAGTGGCCTGTGGAAGTTTCTTTGAAAAAGCTAAGGATAGCTTTTGTAAAATCAACAACAAATGTTTAGAATCATTTGTACATTACTTCCCACGAAGGCGCAGAAGGGACACACCATAAAAATAAATAACAAATTTTAAATCAAATTTAATCTGAAAATATGTTATAATATAATAATAATATAAAATGTTATAAAATTCTACCGTGTAAAAACTGTATTTTTATTTTATTATTAAATTCTTCAATGAAAATGAAGAATAAAATTTCTAGTAAAGCTGAATCCACCGACACACGAAGCAGTTATTTTTTAATGTTTAAAAATTAACACCCCAAATTTTATGATTTTGAGTAGTGGCACCTTCGTCTTTCACTGTCCCCTTTGATGAGTCGAAGTAATTTTATTTAGTTTAACAACGTAACAATATTATCAATATTATGCGGCAGTTCTATGAAAAATTTTTCTTTTACTTCAAAGTACTTCAAAAGCTAGAAAACTCGACTTCAACGTTACATTAAATAATATTTGCAATTGAATGCAACAGTCAAGTTTTTAGCGTTCGGCTATAAGATGAAAATGTCGAGAAAGATTGAATATTCAATAACAGTTTTTCAAATCGCTTAATCAAAATATCTGCCGGTAGTGAAATAAAAAAAATTGAATTCCCTGGAAATCATTCAATTTTAAAAGCCGGTAGTGCAATGCGTGGAGACTCGAGAACTTGGCATGGCTTTCGGCAATATCGGCATTCGTTTTAATATAAATGTGATTAAAGACGAAGGAATATATTCCGAAGTCCTGATTAACGATGAACCGCGGAGATCAATTTTTGAAATAATTTTAAAATTATATTACTTATTACTGTGATGTCCACATAATGGGCTATCTAAATGTGTTTGTATGGGGTCCTGGTGTTAACTAATATGGTCCACTTAGGCATAGAATGAGATTGTAAGCAAATTACTATGATATGACCTTGCAACGTCCAGAACAAGGGGAACGGGATCTTCTACTGTTGCATGTTGCATTCAATAAAATAATGGTGCAAATATAACCTGTTGAATTCAACCTGACTGATGACATGTTTATCTTAAAACTGAAATTGTCCTTTTAGTCTTTTTGTCCGTTAAATTTTATTTTCTCTGCACCAAGAAATGTCATTTTACAAATATCTTCTTTGGTTATTCCAAAATATTTTTTTGCCATTTAATGATGGTATGTAGAAAGACGATTTTCCAGTTTTTGGTGAAAAACTGGTTTTCTCCATATTTTTTAGCACTTTTATATTTAATTTCTACAGGTTTTATAGCTGCAATCATATTTTGCCTTCCATTTTTTTCTTGTGCGCTTATGAGTGTATTGTGCGTTAATATCTATTCTTCGTTCTTATTGTTTTAATAAAGCACCAACTGAAATTTGGATCACCACTAAATCATCTAAACGAAAATGGCAGCCACTGGTAGAGACTTTGACTCATAAAACATAGATATCAGTCTAATGGTTTCCTATAGTGGGAAAGGGGTAAATGTTTGACTGCAATCTAGTGTTGTCAAGTTGTACATTCGCCTGTCTCTCGTAATTCTATCAACTCAGTAAAAGAATAACAGAAATTAACAAGATTAACCAAATACTTGCTTATTTTTGAACTTGCTATATAAGTTTTTAAACAAAATAATTTGTATTTTTATAAGCTTCTCAGAAATATAAACCAATATTATTACCAAAACTTATATATATATATAACGTGAGGTACGTCAAAAAAAATCTAATGCGGCCAATATGTTATGTTATGATGTTATTTTTGCAACGACAGTAATCCAGATATTTTCCATCAAGTTCAATAAAGATGGCGAAACCACGCATTTCATTTTCGAAGATATTTATTTTTTCGGATCGCGAGATAGGTTGAGGGGATCGAATCCAGTGACAAACAACCAGATTTTATGATTATATTTGAACGAGAGCATAAATGATCGGAAAATATTGGTGAACTAAAAGATTTTAGTTTTCTTCTGTAGCGATTTTACCGCAGATTTTAATAAAATATCTAAAAAACAAATTACGAAGTTTCTAGGGTCACTAAAAATAGCATAACGAATATCGACTATATTTTTTGAATATTGATTGTCAGAAGTTGCAACCACGGAAATTGTGATTTATCGCAGCCTATTACGCAATTACTTACTAAACAGTTAATGAAAGTGACAAAACTGTTATTAATAGGTTTTCATTGTTGAAATATAACTATAAATTAATAATAATAATAATAATAATAATAATAATAAGAGCGTGGCAGTTGTGATTTTTTTTATACTGGACCTATTTTCATAGGTATATTGTATTCCTATCTAGCCCTACTTTTATTGCCCAAGGTTTTTTTAAAATATGACTGCTACGAAGATGCAGTTCTCCAAGTCTCATTATTTGTAAATTTCTATTTTACTAATTTTTTATTTCATTAAATTATCAGTCAACAAATTGGCCTATTTAAGCTAACCATTTGAGGCACCTCGGCATTTTATTCAGCATAAGTTTTAAATAATGCATTTGCACTTTTGTTAACCTTTTCACAACAGAGGTTTCTGACAAATTAATTACAGTGATTGTAAATTAATCACTTGCACAACTGATGTTAGTTTTCACAAAGACGGCTTATTGCTATTGCTGATGCATCCAGTCATTCACGATTTAAAACACCCACGGTTTTGCAGGAAGCTGCCAACTGAATATTAGTGATGTCTCCTGAAAATGTAATGTATTCTTGCAGTTGAAACATCTAATATTAAGGTCGGGAAAATCAACATCGGTTAATTCAATGCAATTAGTAAGTTTTTTACGTGCGGATTTGTTTAAAAACCAAATTTTTGTATGTAGTTATAATTTAGGACAATACCAATAACACTGATTGTCTTATCGCCCTTGTTTATACCAGTTTTTGTAGACCAAAATACGGAATGTTTTTTTTTGGAAAAAAAATATATTTTTATTTATAATTATTTAGTTTTACAAATGCCCAAATTTTTATTACTACGTCATTAAGTTTCGATGTTTGGATAAGTTGTTTGCTAAAGTAATCAGATTTTGTACACGGTGTATGAAGCGTATTAAATTTTTATGTTGTACAAAACGTCATGCGAAGGTATTTTACTAAATTGTACATTTCTCCAGTCTGATTTAACTGCTTCGGTGAACGTCAACAACCCACATGCGGAGATAATACGATAAGAAAGAGGACGTTCTCTTGAGATCGGTCGTTTTCTTATCCATAATCCCTCTCTAAAAATAGAGAATAGGCAGAGTCCGAGGTCATTTTATTAGAATTACGAGTTACACAGTTTGAAATATTTGTTGGCGATCTGCAGAGATCTTTTGCAGATTATCAAAAAAGCCATTGGACTAACGTACAAGGACGTAAAATAACAATGTATTTATTTATTTATTTATAACAGTGTCACCTTCTCACCCTAACTACAGCTGTTCCGTTAATTTAAAGAACCATCGGAAAATAATCTATAATATCAGTTATAAAAGAATATTTAAAAAAATATTAAAACTGTTATAATATTTGGATTCAATGTCAGCCAATAAAATGATCTCCAATATAGAGAGCCATATATCGGAGAAACTAATCGACCTTTAAATGTAAAATATGTAATGGTTTAAGCTCGCGTTGTTCACGAGGAACCGCATTTGAAAAAAGGCAAGTTTAAGACAGCAGTATTCATTAAAATAACGGAAACATCATGAATCCAAGCGTACGATCTGGCAACCGTTAATAAAGCATACCAATGATGACGTCCTATCGGAATAGTTCACACTTAACTTCACCTGCCTCCGTCAGTGATGTGACTATTTTGGTTAGTGTATATGTTGTCAGCTGATGAATGGTTAGTTCTGTTTAGAAATCTGTAATTTAATTACCACAAAACCTCCTCGGGAGGATGTAGAAGTTAGGGATCTCTACTACTGTCTATAGCACTCTCGTCTCTTAAAGCTGATTTGCCTTCCAGCGGCAACTGTAGGCTTGTCTCTACCCGTCAGTCATTTGACTCTCTTGTCTACCTGAACAATCGGCTTGTCCTTTGGACTCCTGGCTTCCCCACTGCCTTTTCTTAAGTATCAATTCTGTCAGTAGTTTTGTAGAGTGCGTATATTGAGAACTCTTTTCCATGGAAAAAACCACGCACCCAACCCGAATCAAATAACGCAGTATCCTGAAATGTATGTAGGTATTATGCAGTTATGTTTCTTTGAACTTTTCGTCATAAAATAATGGTCATTGTTAGACCAATTCTTACACAGTTTTATGTAGGAGTGAATCTCGAATTAAATGTAACGAAAGTAAGTAAGACATTGAGATTGAGACCTTGAAACTTACCAGTAATGGATAATAAAAATAATAATAAAATTTTGTAATCTGGATAGGATAGGACAGGATAGGGCCTCTAAAATATGCCTCTAAACAAATTATGGCAGATCGTTTGTTAAATATTGCTTCGCAGATTGTCATTATGGATTTCACTTGGGCCTCGCAGTGTTCCAAAACCTACTTTTGTGTAATTTATGTTCCACTCGAGTTGAGTGTTAAGTGATTTCGAAATTTTCTAAACTGGCGTAAACATTGATGGGCGAATAAGGCTCGTGTAATTATTATCGACAATAAATTTATTTTGTTATTAGTAACGCAAAATCGGAATAATGTTTACACTGTTAGATTTCGTAAATATACGCAATTGAATGGACGACTCAACTCTCATGGAAATTGAAGTTTAAAAACAAGAAGTTTTAAATGGAGGACAACTGGTTAATATTAAGTTGAATATGAGCCTTGCGATTTTTCTTGTAAACTTTTTACTACTTTTGAAAAACTAATTTTCCTAACTTCTAATTTTCTAACTTCGGACTTTCCTCAATTTAAACTGTATATTTTATTACAGCTTAGTTGTTTATTTTAAATGATATATATCGGGTATTGTTTTCTATTCGTTGAGCTCTTTCTATAACACAAATTATTAAATTTACAAAACGGGTTATTATTTATTATTTTAATTATTATTTATACTGAACATAATATATGTGGCAACACTGTGCATGGAGGGAAAAAGCCAGTATGTGTTCTGTGACGAGAGAAGAGAGTGTGTGGCACTATGAAAAATGTAAAGAAAAATGTGTGATAAGTTCTCTATTTTAGTTTTGTGTATGTGTACTGATATATAGCATATCAAAGAAAATAATCTTTCCGTTCCGATGTACGTAGGAAAACATGTGTGACAAAATGGTGAAGAACCGAAGTTGCAATACCGTTGTTTGACGGAAAAGGCTATAGTATGTGGAAAAAACGAATGACAATGTTTTTGAAAAAATGTAAAGTTGTAATCCAAACAGCGAAATTGAGCACGGACAAAAATGACTGGGATGAAAACGACTTGAAAGCAATAAATTACATATATAGTGCGAATTCAAAGAGGCAGTTAGTGTTTGTATGTGACTACGAAACAGCGTACGAGATAATTAAAAAGTTTGGCAGTTTATACTTAAAAGAATCAACAGCACAGATTGTATGCAGAAATAAATTGAAGAAATTGAAACTTAAAAATTATAGCGATTCTGCAATCTTTTTCAGTGAATTTGAAAATGGGCTTAAAAACGCAGGTGCCAGTGTGTTTCAAAAGGAGAAATTAAATTACATGTTAAATACACTGCCGGAGTCATATAGTTATATTGGTAAAGTAACAGCAGTAGCTTTGAACATAAATGGTATGTATATCATGCAAATCAAGTTAAAGTCACAATCTCGAAAATCGATGGTAAATATTGCAAATAAAAGTATTGAGAATATGAATCAACAAGAAAAGTGGCATCGTTTGTTAGGACATGTAAATTTTAAAAATATTTAAACGTTTTGGCCAAAGGTATTCCAAATGAATTCGAATCTGAATTTATGAAATGTAAAACATGCATAGATAGCAAAATGCACCGTATACCTTTTGAAAACAATAGAAACAAAGCTAAAGACATTTTGGAAATTGTTGACACTGATGTTTGTGGACCTTTTAATACTAGGGGTTTTAAAGATGATAAGTGTTTTGTTTCTTTTATCGATGATAATAGTAAAATTGCCAAAGTGTATACAATGAAGTCTAAAGCAGAAATTTGTGATTGTCTTGTACAATATGTAAATGAATGTGAAAATTTAACGGGAAAGAAAATTAAATTTTTAAGGTGCGATAATGGTAACGAATATTTAAATGTTTATATTTACAGATTTGCAAAAGAAAAAGGTATTGTTATTAATAATTGTGCAGCATATGTACATGAGTTGAATGGAACGGCGGAACGTTTTAATAGAACAATATATGTCACGTCGTTTATTAGCAGAATCCAATGTTGATAAAAGGTACTGGCCTGAAATTGTTTGCGCAGCAACTTATTTAAAAAATCGTACATTACCAAATACTGTTGAGAAAAAAAAGCTATTTGAAACATTTTTTGGAAAAAGACCGAATGTTTATAACTAAAGTTTTTGTAAGAAAACAGGTAGAAAAGGGAATTTCTAAATGGGACAAAAAGGCTGATTTGGTTATTTTAATGGGGTAGAGTGACATCGGTTTCGTGTACTTTTAAACAATAAAGTAATATTTGCAAGGCATGTTGATATTGTTGAGGAAAATGTAAAATATATTAGTTTAAATGGAGATGAATATGATAATGAGAGTAATAAAATTAGCGACAATTCTGATATCGATTCAATCGATGAAAACTACGACAATGCGAATATCACTAAAAATTTGAAGATTATGTGGTATATAACAGTAGTATCTTTGTAATTTTTTGTAGAGCTGATGTACCAACTACATTTGAGGAGGCGATAGCATCAAAAGAAAGCGAATAAAAATAAAAATTGAAAATTAGTCGAAAACGTAAATAATAAATTTTTGGATGTTAAATGGGTTTATACTGATAATAGTTATAAAGCTAGGTTAGTAGTAAGAGCAAACTGATGAAATTGACTATATTTATGCACCTGTAGACAAAATGCAAAGTTTAAAAATTTTGTTATCGTATTGTTGTCAAATGGGCTTAAATATAGAGCAAATCCAAAAATAAATTCTGAAGTTTATATTCGTCAACCAAAAGTTTATCAAAAAGGATCAAATAATCGAATTAATAATAATTATTTGAACCCACGCTTATGTCATAGTTGCTGCTTTTGCAAATTATTTTAAATGCATTCAAAAAGTGACAGCGTTTTAGACCTACTGGCATAACTTATTTATATTGTTAGCTATATCTGTTGAGAAATAGGTTAATAATCGGCAACATGTAACATGGCAATGTAGCGTTTCGTTAGCCTTAAGAATAGAAGAAGAAGCGGGAAGAGTGGGTAAAATGGTGGAAGTAATAAAAAGCAAGTTTCGTTGTGTTTTCTTAAAAAGGTGTTTATTCTCATAAAAACATAAATCGTTGACGACAACTCTCAACAATATTTTCACAGGGTTTCGAATCTTATCACTGAGAATTGCGCTTAGGTTTTCGACTCGTCTCTCGTCTCTCGTTTGTAAAATTCTGGAAGACTGAGTATAGACGTGATTAAACTAAAGATTGCAAACCCGCATTACGATAAAATAGCACTTACCTTTACCGAGGCTTTGGAAAACTGATTTGTGTACGTTTGGTGCCACAGATCAAACTCATTATTTCGCCGAATAAATGTAGCTTTATAGAAAAATGATTCACTGCTTCCGAGATAATAGAGCTCATGCATTACATCGTCGCGTATCTGCTTTATAAAGAGTCTTATTTGTTGGCTAGGGCTAATCTCATTTACGCTACCATAGTCTGACCACTTATTCGTTTACGTCATATCTTATTTCTTGCTTAAGTTTTTTTACTATTGAAATGAAAATGCTGTCCCCAGAGAGGTCAAGTCATATTTTTTATATAAATTATTGCGAAATAATGAGCTGACTCTCGCACAATTTAACTTTCGGGTTTTAAAGGTTAATTCGAGATACATTTTTATATTTAGCTTAAGGATTCCCCGAAGCAATTTCCCACGTAGGCTCCTGTTTATGCTCGTGTTTCAACTTGATTAGACTGTATAATGATATTTTCAACAACGGTTTACTTAAATTGATTTTAATCTTTAATTAACATTATAGCAGTATTGGATGACATTCCCGCGGGTACTTCTATATTTTATTTTCTCGTTTTTTTAGAATTCCTTTATTTTTAATACATTCATTGTAGGGTGATTTACGTAGATCGCTCGCTAAACGCTTATGGAAAACGAGGGGCACGGTTGATCTAAAATGTTGACCTTTTAAAATCTAAACCTTTATGCACGTCAAACAACAGTGTTGTTTATTAAATTTTACACTTTCTTTTGCCAGTATAGCCAAAAACTAGTTATATTACTTGTGCCCTTGTCTAAAGAGCATTTATTTATTTTCGTTCCACTCATGATTCCATTTGGTCATTTTTTATTTGCCTACCGATTCGCCTTTGAGTTTGGCTACTGCCCGACAGAGTCCGCTGTACGGCGTTACTAGGTCGGTTGTTTTAGACGAGATATTTTCATTGAACCCGTGAACTTCGCTCCTGAATTTCCAGGAACGGTGCCTTCGCAGGCATGTAGGTGTAAAATAAATTTAAAATTTATATTCTCAATTTTTTTTGGTAGTTTGGTTAGTTTTGGTTAGTACTGGTTAGTTATGGAAGCTTTAAGGTATAACGAATTTGAACTGAGGTGGCTTTTACTTGATGAAAATCCATTTATCAAACTATATAAGAACTAAAAGTTCAGGTTTTCACGAAATTATATATTGACATGACAATTGTTTCGACAACACCGTGTCTTTATCAAACATTTGATAAAGACACGGTGTTGTCGAAACAATTGTCATGTCAAAATATATAATTTCATGAAAATCTGAACTTTTAGTTCTTATTTATTTTTATAACGAATTTGCTTACAATTTTAAATTTGATATTGCCCTTAATCTTAATCTTTTTTCGTCCTACTACCAGTCTTCCACTCTCGTAGTAATTGTTTATTAGTTGTAATGTAATTTTGAAGTGAATGTCTTTACGCTTGTGTGGTTTGGTAACATAGAGACATTTAGCAGTGACGTAAAAGAATATATCTAAACCCATCTTTGAGCTACCAAGGTCGAGACTATCATAACCGAAATTTATATTTATATATATATATATATATATATATATATATATATATATATATATATATATATATATATATATATATATATATATATATATATATATATATATATATACATATATATATATATATATATATATATATATATATATATATATATATATATATATATATATATATATATATATATATATATATATATATATATATATATAAAACAGTGTTCGAAGTGTTTTCGGAGCGCGAGCATTGAAGATGCCAAGTGAGATCTTGCGAAACGTCGGCAGGATTCCAGTCGGAGTTCAACAAATGAACGGATGATATCCCGCAATTTATTATAGCAAAAGCAGCCAGGGGGTGCGCCAACTTTTTAAGAAAAAATATTGAAACATATCTTTCGGATGCAAATGAAATAAATAACCAATGCATTAATCCTGTTCTAGAATTGACACCGGAACAATGTTCGTTATCGCATTTCGAATGTCATAAATTAAACTAAGTTTAATTTTAAATTCAGTCAGGTTGCGAAGAACCATGTTTTTCAAGTCATTATAGAAATTAAGATTAAAGCTATTAATTTATTCATAGTGCATATATCGAACCAATGCATCAATAATTCACTATTTCCAGACAAGTGGAGTGTGGATCCATGAATGTAATTTGCCTCTATTTTGATACAATTTTGATCTTGTTAATTAGTACTGTTTTAACATTTTTACTTTTATCATTTGCTTGATTGAAGGTGGATAGTAGGTTAAACGTTGATGGAAATCTGGATATATGATAGAGCAAAATCGACATACATATTATATAGAATATTTGATTCTAAAAACCGTATTTCGCAATCACTAGGCAACAATTTTCGATAATTGCCGATAACTTTTGTATTTATGAGAATTTCCAATTCCGATAAAAACATTATTACCTAAAAAGATACTAGAAATAAGTCCCTTATGAAAAATTCGATAGTTTTAGATTTAAAAAAGTTATAAGGACATTTTAAAAATGGTAATCACCACGTAACAACGTAAAAATTAAGCACTAACTATCTAGCTTTCTCCATGGACCGGATAGGTACACAAAATCATAGGATTTTTTTAAAAACACCTTGTACGAGGCAATATAATCTAAAATCGAAATCGACACGCGCATTTCAGTTTTTGGTCACCGTACCTATAGAATGGAGTCATTTATTATTTTTATTATTATTAATTCATGTGCGCCATTTGACGACTGTTCGTTCATATTCGCAACAAGTCGTTCATCATCGCTATCCGCGTTAATCGTTTGTCGGAACAACAGGCTTAAGTGAAGTATGAATAAATATTCAGTGTTTTTATTATAGCGTGGTGGAGGTTTCGCTGGCTTTAATTTTGCGGCTATTTCCACGTGCTTTATAATATACGCGTTGAAATATTCTTTTAGATTTAATTGATTTTTTTGTTGCAAGAACGATTATTGTTCGGGAATGATTTTTTGTGTCAGGGAAGTGTTTGCGTACTTGATCGTTTTATTCAAACCCTGCTGCGGAAATCAAAGCACCCCATAGTTTGCAAAAAAGTAAGTGACACCATCGGTGTAGCTTTTAAATATTAAATTGCTTTGTAGATTATTGTCAACGTGTCGTTTTGAAAAAGCAGAAGTCCAGTCCTTAACAACTTGTTACAAAGTACTTAATCAGATGGTCAAATGCAAAATTATCTGTTCTCGATAAAACAATGTTGAATATAAGCGAAAAAAAACAGGGTTTTTCTTTTTTAGACCAATTTAGTGTCACCATGATATTTTATAAATTGGCTGACCAAAAAGTCATGTCGTGAAGCCTAGATGTGCGATTCCACACAAAAGTTGACAAGTTGTTTATCTGGTTTTAGCTTGGTAACGTCTTGTGGTTTATGTTTTTATTATTAGCGATGTCTTGCAGGTTTTGGTTGTTTTGTTTTTGAGCACATTTAGTAGATTCGCGAACTAACGTTTTTGTGACTAAAAAGCCACCTCTATACCCTTCTTCTTTTTCGCTTATTAACTATATCTAATGCAACTGCTACTGTTTTTCAGGCGAATTTTGTCAAAAAGAATCCCGAGAATAAATCCAACAATGTGGCTGTATGTATTGAGTTTTTAAATACACCTAATCAAAAATGTAGGTTTCTCTACACTTCGTTTGAGCTTTATTACCATCGTTATCATAATTTAAACCAAAAAGCACTTGATTGATTCGTGGGAAAAATTAAAATCTTACAAATTTCAAAGAAATAATCGATTTCTTTAAATTTTAGCTGCGTCATTTTGCGTCATCAGCTTGAGGCACCTGGGTCACTTTTTAATTTAGCTTCATTCAGCGTTATGTCTTCCTTCGTGAATTGTATATAAAAACCAATATTCGACTTCAAATCTTAATTTGCCGTCCAAAAAATAATCGTTTATTTCAGAATATTTTAATTAAGTAACAATAATTTTTAATTTGTTGTCAGGAACTTGCGATTTATGTCCTTCTACTTGCACGATCTGCATACTTTATAGTTCATTACGCCTATCAAAAATAATTTAATTAGTAGTTTCGCAGATGTGTTGTTAATGAAAATATTCCTATAGAAATTCTAGTATTGCGTTAGATGAATATATAGTGTGCAAAAATATAAGTTTTTCGAGTACAACGACATTGATTACGGAGTTCCTTGTTGTTGTCAACCAATCAATTAAATTATATTATGCAAAAAGAATAAAATATTAAAATAGTTTTTGGTACATTCTGGTACATCCTGGACGTGATGTGAAAACATCCCCAGACCAACCAAACCGGTGACTTAAATACCAGAAATGTCCGAAGTGGCTCGAGACCGTGCGTAACAACGCTGACGTCATAAATTTACAATTTTCACATGCTAAACCATATATAATTGTTATGTCAGAGTATGGAATAGAAAAAATTATATTAGTTTGATGACTATGAGAGATGTTTTTAAAATTTTGTAATACAATAAAAATCGGTAATTTCTTGCCCTTAATGAGTTTTTGTGTTTCATTTATTTCCATTGTCAAATTTCTAAAATAATCTCTTATTCTGACGGAGGAAATGAGGGGTATATCTCCTCAAACTTTTCGTCATCCCAATTCTGGGAGAAAGGATCCAAAGAACGCTATAATTAGGTGTTTCCCAACATGGGGTCCACGCTCCACAAGGGGGCAATTTGTTAATTAATGGGGTAAATTTCAGAATATACAATAATATATAAAAGGAGCGATGGCATGGCTTTGTGAAGAAACTTTAACCAAATACTCAAATGCAACCAAAAATATAAGGCAACTTTTACTACCGTTTCCATGTTCATACTTCGCCGAGTGTGAATTTAGTGCTGTAAATGATTTACTGATAAAAAAACGAAATCGACTGCTAACTAAATGGGAACCTAATATAAAATCTCTGCGCAAGGATCGCACTAAAGTAATATGGAAAATCTGTATTAAAATTATTTCGAATTTGAATTTTACTTTTTTATTATATGTTTTCAAATATTATTTACTGTTTTTGATAGTAATTTCATAGTGACATCTTCCTAAAACCTATCATTTATATTTCTTAAGCGAACAAATCAATTTTTTAATGTTAAAAATTATGTATGGGAGGCATGCAAATTTTAGAAGTGGGGCATGGCACAAAATAGCAATAACATTGCGGTGAAAGTTTATTAGTAAAAAAATATGTATTTTGTAACGTGGAACGTCAAAATTAAGATTGCCCGAAATAAACTGAACGACTGCAAAAACAGAAAACCTAAATCAAACGTAGAATTACATATAAACGTGTATGCTAAAATGACTGTCTTTTAAGTTTGTTTTGCTTTTTCGACTATTATTTTTTACAAAAAAATCTCCACCGCTGAATTTTTTATTCTATTAAGTATAGTGACGATCATAATTTTGTAATCTTGCTATGTTTTCGTGTTAATAACAAAGCTAGTTATTATCAAAAAGAGTGGATTTTACTTCGATTTTCTGATTTCGAATAGACGAGTAATTTTAGAGAGTCTAGAGCTGATTTGTTTTCTTTTCAGACGCTTTGGTCTAGTTTAACGGCGATTTAGGACGTGGCCAGACTTCACTATTCGTTGTTTCAACAAGGTCAATTGCGCGGCATTTTTTATTTCGATCCCCGAATTTTCTTTGCAACTTCCGGGTCTACTAGGGTATACATGTTTTATCTACAGGACTATTGGCATTGCATGTTCTAATAAAATTTATGGCGAACTAAACAAGGAAGCTTTTCAAATTTGGCATAGTAGTATAAAAAAAAAACAAAAAAAATCTAAAGTAGGTCACAACATGGAAAAATATAAGTATTGTTGCATTTCTGGAGTACACGAGACGAATTGAATTTAGTAATGTTGATTGAGATTTTTTGGGTAATAAGCTCTAAATTTTCGAGCAATCAAATTGCTCAAAATACCGCTTTTGGTAATATGTTTCACATACTACTTTGCACTTTTCTATTTTTTTTTAAATCCCGATGTTCAAAATTTAATCGTATCATCGTAACATTGAACATAATATAAAAAAACAAAGGTATCATAAATTTTTGGGTTCAGAAAAACTTAGGATTCTAAATTTTTGATTTCCACGATTACTCAAGATGAAATAACCTTGAGGTTGTACCTTATTTGAAATGGAACATCCAGAATATTATTTCGTTTTTGGATTACCTAGAAAATTTAATGTTTTCTTCCTCAACAGGTAGTCGTCAAATTTTAAACGGATTTGAGCCACCACTACGTCGGTTGCTGATTTTAATTTAAATTGAACTGCGACCGACGTAAAAAATACTTTTTTGGGTGTTCGAAAGAAGTTTCTACCTCAAATATTCTTGCGATGGAAATTTTACTGATAAATATGGTCAGGGTAAAAGGAAAAAGTGCGTGGACTTTCTGCAATTAAAAAAAAAGAAATGAGTCTCCAATTTTAAATCACTTGCTTATTTATCTATTACAAATTAGGGTTGCAATCCGTACAAATGACCCAAGATCCATTAATAGCATGCACTTTAAAAGTTAAAAAAGAACCGTAGGTAATATTTAACTTTTGTCCATTTTGGTAGGATTTTAAGAAGTGTGAATGGGATATAACCTTATTTACAACATTGCACACTGCACTATTTAGCAATTTTTAGCTGTTGATAAACGCTTAGTGGACAGAAGAACAAGAATGACACTTGACAATGTGAATAAATATTTATGGCGTGACCTACCTCTCATTTTGTTTTTCGAAATAAGATGTCGAACGACAAAAATTCACTTTTTAGTTGCCAAAAAACAAAAATAATTTTGAGACATTATGATTGATGAAAAACATAAAAGCTTGATTACAATAATTGTCACCACTATTTTGGTTCAAAATGTTCATTGCAAAACGGACCTTCGAAGTGCATTCGATTAATAAAAGCATACAAATACAATTCATTATTCGTTTGAAGATTCTTAGAGTATATCTAGTCTTTTATACGGCCACAGAGGTCAATAATATCAAGATAATTAAAAAATCAGTGCCAATTGGAATTAGGTTTGAATGACTGAACTCGGTAGTTGGAAATCCTGTAAGCAATAAGTCAATTCTCGGTATCTATTTTGGAAATAGCATTCTTGCGTGTCCGTTTACGACATAAATATTTACCCCCAGTCAAAAATGTCATATCTTTCAATTTTGTGCAAAATACTGAATAATGAAATTTTATACTGGGTATTTCATTCAACTAGCCAAAACTATCAGTTTTCTTTGTATATTAGTATATTGAAAATGTTTGTTCCTCTTACCTCTAGTGGTTTAGTTTTTGTGCCGTTTATTTTACAAAATTTGACATTTGAATAACAACCAGTCAAAGATTTTACTATTTTTTATCATTATTGTTAATTATTGTTCTTCTCAAAAATGTTTTGCTGAGAATAACGCAGGAGTTTCAAATATTCCTTACTGAAAGTCGGCAGCTATTGTGTAAACCAATGCCACAGTGCAATCGACAAAAGATACCGAAGCTAAAATATTCAGCCGCCACCTGATGCGCATTGATTTAGGATTTGCCGCGATTTAGACGGATGGACAGCTGGAAATTTTCACAAACCACATATTTGGTAGTAGCCTAGTGAATAATTCGTTTAGCATTGTTATCTTTTTATATTTAGTAAAGTCGACATCTTCACGCTTCTCTCTTTATTTGATGGGAATTAACAAACTAATACGTTTAGCGTTTAGGTCTTGTCTTTAAGGTCTTTAAGGGATTTTTATAATATTTTTTGGCGAAATATCACGATCAGACACCCATTTTGGACAATGCATTAAAAATATTATTTATACGCGTTTTGATGACCAGCATATTGCCGGTGTCTCAAATATAAGAAAAATAGAACTTTTCGGTAATAAACAGTTATATTGACTTGTGATCAAAATTTTCTATGGAATATTTGGGAACTCACTGAAACTCAACCCAAAATTAAAAAAAAAAACAAAATTTCGGCACTAGCAATATACTGACAGAAAATTCGATCGAAACTGAACTAAAAACTTACAAATTTTATAATAGAAAAAAACGGCTGTTAATGGAGATTTTTATAGTCCTCTTGGTCATTTATAAGAACGGGAGAATCGAGAGTTCTCATTGTTTAGGCTTCATTTACCGATATAATTCATTTGCATTATTTGATGATGATTTAACGAACATTTTCTATTTCTTGGAAAGGGGAAGAAGAAATTTAAATTTTCTTGAATTGAGAAATAATATCACAGTTATATGCAGTATTAACTTGTATGAAAAACAATAGAATACCTATTACTACTCGTCCCATTAAAAATAAATGTGGGTGCACCAAATTGATATTGGTCCTAATACAGAGCCCATTCCACTTTAAATCGAATTGACTGTATACTGATTACCAAAACGCGTGTTGTCCGTTCTAATTTTCGGCCATTGTGCGGTGTTTGAGCAGAACAGATGTTTAAATGCGGTAAACTACATCGTAATAAATTGAAATAATAATAAGACTGGCCTTCATTTTTTCAAAATGAAATTTTGACTAATAAAATTATTTTAGGATGGCGCATTTACGACTATCCCGATATTGCAGTTTTATTATTTCTACAATAAAGCCAATCAAAACAAACGACGAGTTCTTTTTCAGGATTTTGCCGAACAGATTTTGCCATGTTATCTTGTTAATTCCACCAGATAAGAAAGAAGCATGATGTCTCTAAAATCTCTAGAGAAGTGTCCAGACCTTGAAGACCAAGCATTTTTTTTTGAAAAATTACCCGATAATGAGTAACAATGGAAAATTAAAAATTCCTGTGGTTCGGCTTAGCCCTCCTGGATGTGAAAATCAGTTACTCCTAGTTCCGCCATCGACTAGAAGACATAGCTGGATTTGCGGGTAAGTAGACACATATTTTGTTACTTAACGAAATATAAAATCATACCATAAAACGCAATATTGATTAAGACTATGATTTGTTTTAATTGCTCAGCGTATTTTCCAAGAAAAAAACTAGCAAAGCGTACACCCTACCCATCAATTCTATGGTTGCAATATTTTTTTTCATTTATGATAGTTTTTTCAACAGATTTTTTATTTTCATTTTTCTGTTATTCTTCGCCATCATTAACTATTATTTTATTTATTTTATTGATCCCATATTCGACTTTTGCCATTTTTAGTCTATGCTTAATTGATGTTTCAAAAATGATGCGCCGATCCCGTTTGCTCGTGCTATAAGTTGATGAAAAATTCGCCGCCTTCGCAATTTATATTTAATGGAAGATAGACCCCGAATATTTGTCTTATAGGCGCGAATTATCCAATGGAAGCAGGTCAAAACGCGAATTAGCCTAGAGTCCGTAGCAACCGTACGAAATCGAATACGACTGAACTTGGTTCTTCAAATTCCCCATTGTTCTCTCACAAAGCGGTAGATCAAAAATATTCGTCAGAGAATTCGTTGGATTTTTTATATGTAGCGTCTACGCAAAATTGTTTCGAACTCATATTAATTGCTCGGTTAACGTATGATCGGGCTAATTCTTTAAAATAGCCAAATTATAACTTATTTAGCAAACATAATTAATAACCATATTGTATAATTCTAAGCGGATGATTTTTTAAAAATATATTTGTTACTCTTCTTATTAAGCATCTATTGGGTAATTCGTTTTTCTTATCAGTTTATTCAGGAATTAACTAATTTCGCGTATTATCCGTAACATACCGAAATATCCTTGTAAGTATACAGGGAGTGAATAAAATAAGCAACGCCTGCTTTACTTTCGGAACTATTGGAGATATCAAATCAAGTGTAAATTTGAAAATGCCAAAATAACGTAAAATCGTATTTTTCTTTTCCCTTCTCGAAATACCCAATTATACACCGATCGAGCGTGCGTGTCATTTTACAATGTCAGTTTCGTTACCTACGGCTGCGAGCCACTTCAGACATTTCCAGGGTACTACCCACGTGATTGGATGTTTTTGAACATTTTAGTGAATGTATACATGTTGTTTTGCAAAAATGTACCCCAAAATTAATGGTCCTAGAAAAAGTATACCATCCAGCACGTTTGATAAATTCCTTGAGTCACTCGTTTATTAAGCACTCGCTTCGCTGCGTTCTGCCAAAACAAAACTCGCAATTATACTATTTTTCGAGGTTCAAAAAATAGTTCAGTAAAATGCAAACGGCATTTTTCTATCTTCAATAATAGGGGATTTTCACTAAGGACACTCCTTACACACAATCAAAACCAAAAGTTATAGTGAAAGCATTCTATAAGCTACGAGTACTAAAGCCAAAAATCTAGAAATAGAGGAATGAATGTTTACTATCTGTGATAGCGGGACAAATGCTCGAGGATTTAATGGAAAATTACTGCAGACTACCGAAATTCATGTTTCAATATTATTTTATACCTATCGGCAAGTTAGAGTTTTTTGGGAAGCCGGGATAAAGGCGATAAAATTACAATAAAATTAAAATCCGTGATTGAAGGGTATAATACAAATTTTCATTCCAACCCAAAATCAAAAACACAGACCAACAGTTTGTAAACTTTTGAAAGTTGATTTCGATTTGACGTTTGATTCTGTATAATAAATGAAATTCTTGGTTGATTTGAACATTATTTTTATTAGTACAAGAACAAAAATCGAATTAAAAAATCTGGATTAAAAAACAAAGTCGTCTCAAACAATAGTTAAGTCCATTTATTTTTGGAAAATCTCTCCCTCTTGGCCGAAAAACTTCGTTTAGTGAATTTTCTTGAATATTTCATGGCCAGCAGTAATCCGACATCATCGGAACCTTCCATCGACCTTGATATCTGCGCTCCATTTGTTTAGTATCTTGGTGGAACCTCTCACCTTGCTTCACGGCACCAAGATTTCCGGGAAAGTAGTCCAATTTCTATAACATGTTTTCTACAATGTCTTTGTAATTTGGACATTTGTTGTTTCCTAGGAACCTTTTATAACATCACTAACTAAAATCCATGCAACTTTTTCAAATTCGATCATTTGATCAAACGCTTCATCTTCCATTAATCGCCGTATTTGAGGATCTACAACATTTCCTCCTCTAATCGTGCATCTGAGAGAGCGCGAAATTTTTTACAGCTGACCTAGTAGAAGTCCCATAATATTTAAGTCGCCAGAAATCATCGAATTATAGTCGTATTTGATTTTCTCAAGCAATAGTTGCCGATTTTCGTAGCATTTTTTTATTTGCACGGAATGAGCAACAGGTACAGAAATGAAAACATTTCTGATAAGCAAAAGAAAAGCTTTAGGGCTTCTTTTGGATGAGCCTCCGTCCTTAAAATTGTAGCCTGTAACAAGTTTCTTTATATATGAATGAAATATGAGATTTTAACGTCTTGTGTCAGTAAATTTTCATTTCGAAGTCTAGATGCTAAAATTTTGGAAGGATTCTTAGGTCTCTCACTAAGTCATTAAGTTCTGATTGTGAAAATAATTGTGGTTGCTGAAAAACACTCCACATATCAGCAACTAAGTGTCTTCATCTATTTCAGGTTCAGAAAAGATGGTGGTATATTCTTCCAAGGTGTTGTGACATCTAGGTCATGTGGCACTTGCCTAATTGACTTGAGATTCAGATAAACAAATTTTTTCAAAATTTTAGTATTATATACACGAACATTGAACATGCAGAAATAGCATGGTGATTGGTTGGCTCTCTCCATATTATAGATATTCCAAAAAGTAGGGATCGCCTGATTTCATTATTCTAATGTCTTAAACGTTCTTCACATACCTTACAAACAATATTCGGCGCCCAAAATTTGTCTTGATCACCAATTCTTACTTTAAAAGAGGCGTACTTTTTCTTTATAGAGAGGTGAAATTTTAGATCTATATTTCTTGACCACAAAAGAACCACACACATAGCAAAACCTATCTGGAATATTTTTTACAAAGTCTTGGCATTTGTTCATGCCACCGCGACCCGACGCGGCAATGTTTTGACTGTATTTTACATTCTGGGATTCCCTGCGAATATTCTCTTAATTTATGCAAAATGTTATGTTATGTAATGTTCCTCTTTTTAAAACAATAAATATGACATATCAAAAATTAATTCAAAAATTTTGTGTGATAGAAAGACAAGAACATAGTTCTGCAAAAAATATGAAAAATGTAAAATCACAAAATCTTGGTTGGCCTGTGTATTAGGACACGTCCTATTTGGCCAGGTTTATAGGTTACTTTCAATGACAATGTACATTATACTATTTTTTGATAGTCGAATGAACTATTATTAAACATTATTATCGAAAGATAATATTTGAAACCATTTTTTTCACCATTTCACAGAGATGCATAACTTTCGTTTGTAACAGTAAATTTTTATTTACAGCTATTCGGCTATGGAAAAGCATGTTTTATTTTCAAAATTAACGTTTATATCATAATTTATTTTTAAAAAAATCTGTTACCATCCCTAGTGCATGATAAGGGGTTTTTTGATAGTAGCCATCTAGATGCAAAGATAGACACAGACAAAATTCAATTCGTTATCTTAATTTCTTAAATACCTTGGTCAGGATAAGTCAAACTTCTGATCGTACACAATAATAGCACAATGCGTTTCGTGATACCAGAAAATTACGAAAATAATTTAAACACAAAATTCATAAAATGAAAATAAGTTAACAGCAGTTGTTTTTCAACGCTATACCTAACCGAGAATCAAAATTAATTTATCCATTCAACCCAAAACCAAATTGAACTAAGGAAAAAATTACCCTCACAATTTTTTTCCCGCTTATTTCGTCCGTCCTATACATTTGAAAATATTTTCCTGATATATCATTTTATACGAATAGTACGAGGACTACTTTGTATATTTCGGAATTTGTAATTAAAAACTATAAGCTACCAACAAATATGACTTTATTGTTTCTCAAAACATTCGCCATGATGATCAATACACTTTTGCATTCGATAAAACTCACCATCTTTTCCCATATCGATTCGGGCACCTCCAAAACATGCTTTTTAGACGCATCACTCGCTTCTTCTGGTGCCCACGTAATTTATTTTAAATTTATGGGAAAAAAAGAAATGATTAGGTGCTAAATCAGGACTATATGGTGGATGGCTCATCAAATTAACGTTTTTAATGCTCCAAAAGTTCTTTGTTTGCGCTGATCGGTGAGAGCTAGCATTGTCGTCGTGGAGAGTGATTCATCTTCGGCAGTTGGTTCCTTTCGTTGGTTAATTTCTTTTAAGACTTTCGGCAAATAAATGGTTTCACCAAAGAGACTGTTGCAGCGTTACCAGTTTTCCTGAAACAAAAAGCTACCATTTGTTTCGAGGTATTTCGCGCACGAACAACTTTTGTGATCTTAGTCTGAAAGACCCACACAGTCGACTGCTGCTTACTTTCAGGTTCACATGCGTGGGCCTATGAATCATCACTTGTCACAATATTATAGACGTGTTTGCAAGCACCGCGGTCGATTTTTTTTAGCATTTCCTTCGACCAATCAACATACGCCTTTTTTTGAGCTGATGTCAAATTCTGTGGAATTCAACGCTACCGGCCAAATGTTCATACAAAATTGTATGTATGCTCGTCTCAATAATGCCCAAAAATACCTCAATCTCATGGTACCTAAGTCACTTGACGATCCTGCCAAATCAGTATTCATACGGCATGAATGTTTTCTTGGACAACTACGACCACGACTGAAGCCAGAAAACCAGCGATATATAGTGGTCTTAGATGGTGCTTTAACTCCAAAATTCGAATTAAGTTCATCGATGCGATTAAGTTCCATTTTTAACAGTCACAATTTTTAAAATTTATTACAAATAACACAAACAACACTCTTTCTCCAAAACCCAACTGAGTAAACCTAACCTCAAAATGTCAAACTTCCCTATAAAAACGTTAGTCGACAGATGGCAGGAATAGTTTAAGAAAATCCCGAAATATAAAAGGCAACCCTCGTATATAGATTCGAATCGACCGATGCGTGATCGTCCAAGTACCAACTAAGCGAGCCGCGGCCAGATGAAACCGAGTGACTACGAAAGGATATTATATTTCATCTCATTCATTGATTTTATTAGTTAGTTATTGCATGGAATAGATCACACACACTCATCTTCATTCGCCTCGCTGTAAAGTTCGATTGGAATATAGAATTTGATTGGGATGTCGCATCGATATTACAGACGTGGAATAGATGCGACGTCTGATTGTTCTGGTTTAATTAACTAGTGAAATAGATTAAGAGCGTTGATTAGTAGTAGTCTATTGTATTGTTTTAATAGAACTTAATTTTAAAAATCGTAAAATAAAACATTTCAGGAGAGTACAGCAATGTGTACATAGAATACTAAGGTTAGATATTTCTGTTTATTGCTATCATATTTAATATATCAATAAAGTTAGAATCAGAAACTTCTTCTTCTTCTTCTGAACATCGATGTTGTAACATTTACTTCTCTAAGGACCCTTTAACTGATAGTTCTTCGGTAATCTTAAACAGATTAAGTCATTGAGAGATTTTGACGTGAAACAAATAATTGATCCATTATTATAAAGCTATTATATCCTGAATTAAGAAATATTTGGGGGAGGTACCTATCTAGGGATCTCAATTCTCAATCTCTCAATCTCTCTCCTTTTTTTCCCAAGAAGCAGTGCGCAACCACCAGAATCTTTTAAATTTTGTAGGCTCAGATATCTGTGATTTTTCTTCTTGTACTAATCCAGCAATGCAGTTTACAGTGGGTACTATCCACACTCACATTTTGATTAGTAATAATAAAATCGCACAGCAACAGCTTTTTACTTAGTCTAGTGAGTGTAGTATTCGAAATTTAAAAATCTTAGATTTGAGAAAACAAATTTATGGAATTTTTAATATTTTAACCCTTTGCCAGTGGTAAATTTTTTTAAGAAAATATCACAAACTGCTTGATTGTATGTTTCCGAACTCTTCTAGGCATTCATTTCCTAAATTGTATATGCATTTTTTGTATGTACTAAGTACATTATTATGTCTGGATATAACTTTGGAGGAAAGGAGTTGTTTACATTGAACAACTCCAAAGGTTTATTTTATATGGATGTACACCAATAACAGACATTTCTTGCAACTATCTTTCTTTATGACCACTCTGCTCAAAGGAGTGTTCATATAATTGAACGTTATTACTGATTTGCCTTTCTAAAATTTCGCAAAAACTCTCTAATGTTTTTTTAACTTACCTAATTAATACATTTAACCAAACGAAACTATTCACAATAAATAAAAATCACTAATTCCGGGGGACATTCTTGTTCGTGGAGTTTTTCGAGTCTCGAGTTACGTTCCGCAGAGTTGCGTTTTGCTTAGTTCTACGAAAGATTGCGTTTTGTATTATGATGTCCTCCGAAGAGAATATAAATGTTGATTGTCGCTTATGAAGAGAAACACACAGAGTAGAGCAATCCTGTATGATCAAATGAAGACAGATCTAATAAGAGAGGCCAACCTAAACCCCATCAGCTTGAACCGGAGCAGAGGAAGCAAAGAATGTCCGCCAGCTCAGAGGAAAGACGCCTCATTAGTCACAGTTGGCTTTAGCAGAGCGATTCGGGAGCGGATTTATACTAAAGGCAAAATTAAAACCCGCGGGTAGACATATTAAAATTTAGGCGAATTTCAGTGTAATCGCCGCAATATGTGAAGCCTGGCTGTCGTAGTGAATTTCCCCTAGTCGGCAAATTCGAGCGAAGTGCGCACAGGTCACTTGCAAAAATGCTTATAACGTTTTGTTTTTATTGTTATACAGGGCGGCCAAAGTAGTTTTCATTTACTTTTCTAAAATATGCAAAAAATGAGTACGGCATTATATAACAAATATTAGGTCCATACTTTCGGAAGTGACTCATGTAGGTAAATTTATATATTTATGGTTTATGGAAACGTCATTACAGCATAAAGTAAAAAGTATCTTATGTATATAAATAAATAAATATATTTTTTTTTTCACGTATTGATTCAGGGTTGGAAAAATGTGATGACACTATATTCCGGGATATCATCTGTTCGCTTGTTGCAACAACTTAATTGCTTACCAAGGTAGCCCACAAACCATTTAAAAGAAAAAACATCTTGTTCAGATTTACAATGTCAAATTTACACCACTCAAGAGGAAAACGTCTGCTTGAAATTTGAACCGTTATCAGCAACAGTTATCACTCGCTATTCATTTTTACCAATGTTTTTTTTAATATCCTGTATTCCAAGCACAAGCTTTAGCACACTGCGTTCTTGTTCGAGCAGCAGTGTATCACTTTGTGCTCTTAATAAATAAATGACTATTTAAGCGTTATTTAGGTTTACGCTCGTAAGCAACCGTTCCAGACGCAATTTTAAAAAGCTCAAATACAAGGAAGATTCTAGTCTTGCGATTTATTCCATTCTTTCTAGATATTTTAGGTAAATCTTTAAACATATAAATAATGCATACTTATTTCGGTTAGTCTCCTCTTGAAACGCAAAAATATCAGATGGTATTTATAAAAATCAAGTAGGTTCGTTCAGGTTTCCCCAAATTTAATCTCCATGGTTTGATAATTTTGGTTTCTTTACTTTCATTTTGTACTTCTTGTTCATGGTGTCTCAAGTTTTTTATTTTATTCCATTGATTATTACGTTCATTTTTTGAAGTAAGTATGTGGAAATGTATAGTCAATGAATGCAGAATTATTCTGCATCCCAAATTGTTAACTGCTCTTTTTGTACTTCCATATTATGCATGTGTTTATGAATAGTTAGAAATCGTTAACGAGTACAGTGCGGCCCGAGTAAATAAAACCAATAACCTATCAAACTTTGTCAAAATCAATGCTAATAAAAAAAACCGTTAAATGGCATAGGCAATCGATGCATTACGTCATATGTTAAAATACAGTCCATCGTAAATTTTGGAATACCTGTAAGCAACAAATCAAGTCGCAAAAATCAGTTTCGAAAGGATGATTCATCTGCTTCCGTATACTGTACAGGCGATTGTCACAAGTCAGAAATCGTTAAGTAGGCAACATTAAAATCATCTTTCAACATTTAAGAAAGATCAAAATATCTAGCAAACCATTGAAAATTAATATAATGAATCTTTAAGAAACATGCCAAGAATTTTTCTCAGAAATCAAAAATTAAATAATATAGCGGGTGTTCTATTTATAATAAGGAAGTTAGTACTTTCGTTTAAATAATTTTTTCGTCCGAGGGTTATTATAAATACCGTTTCAATTTATAACTGAGAACTTGTATACATAAGCATCGTAAAACAACATTGTCGTTCTGGTTATAAATTGGTTTAAATAAAAATGATTTCTAAATGCCTAATGCCTTTCTTCTTGCTTAAAGCTCACTTGGAAAAATTCTTTTTCTTTTATTTTCCCCCTAATAAACTTGAAAAGATTGATTTGCTTCAGTTGAAACTTTTTCTATATAAATTACACATAAATCATGTCCTAAATCTGTAAAGCTACAAATCTCGCAAGGTATCGATCCACACGCTGTGAGGATTGAAGTGTAAACTATTTGTATCGTATTTGAATGCCACGGATTATTTTCGGGAATAAATCCGATATGTGAATTGCACCTAGCGTGATTTGTTTAAATTTGAATAAATTTGAATAATATTGAACATAAAATTTGTATAGGACACTGAGACGTAAATTATTAAATAGTATTGCAATTCTAATACTCAAAACTGTGTAATATTTTAGACTGTTGTACTCATTTCACGCGTGGATCCTGAAATTGAAAACCCGCGAGTACATGTCTGTGATTCGTACGGTTTTTTAAGTACTTTCTGCCCTCCTGCCGACGTGACCGCATTTATACTCCTGATGAATATGAGAAGTTAATATTGGCTTCTAGAAAAAGACAACCATTTCACCAGTTCCAATAAAGAAACATTTGCTGTATCAATTCCGGTATGAAAGTGCTAATCTGGGATATGTCAAAACGTTCGAATAAATGGATGGTTTACGTTACGTTATTTTTAAATTGTTTAAGGAACATAAGTAGAGCCCAGATTTTTCCAATAGTAATGCATATAAAAAACCTGTACCGATTAGTGAAAAAAGAAAAAAAACTTGGATATCAAGAAGGTAATAAACATAAATTAATCAATAAATATTTACCTGTTAATTTTTATAATAGAGGATTGAACTCAAAACCCATACAAGTCCATCCCCTCTTATTATCTCTGATTGGTAGTTGATTTCATTTTCTCAAAAACTCACTGTACGGGTTTCGATCTTGCAGATTCAATTGTTAAATGTTAAAAAATCTTACTTAAGGGCAATTCAAATAACTTTACCGAAAGTTTCTGTTCTTAAACCTATCCTATAACTATCAGAAAACGGGGTTTCTTCATCTGTCAAAACCAGGTGGATTTCCATGATTATTCTATAACCCTACACATATCAATATTAATGAAAATATTCGAGGCAGGTGTAATTATTAAACTCAAAAAGTATCTACTCGGGCAACTCAGTTTGCTGCAGACGGAGCTAACTTCCAAGTAAAATTTGCAGGCACAATTTCCCTAGAAAACTCTATACATCTAATCAGTCAGACAGTTCTAGTAAAGATTAAAGAAATGTTCAAAACATTTAACCATTGAAGAAGCTATTGAGCTATCAGAACGAAACAGCAAACAGACTTCAGACTTCATCGCATTGCATTACTCACCACCAATTTAAGTTTGATTTAAGCAGCATCACCTACATACAGCATGTGCGAGAAGATACGAGCCTCGAAATTACAAACGCCCATGTTTAATCGAATTAGAATCACTTTACAATTACAATTTCTTTAACGTTAGAAAAATTCAATTAATTCATATCTAGCACGGCTAGCATTAGTATGGGGACGCTTTTGTTAATTTAATTGTCAATTGTCAAAACCCGTGAAGTAATACCCCGGAAATGTCCGAAGTGATTCTGGATCCGTGGTAAACGAAACTGATGCGGTAAAATGACACTTTCCGCACTCTAGATCGGTGTATAATTAGGTGTTTCACAGAACGGAGTATAAGAAATATTATACTTTCAATAAACCTACTAAACGATCATCCAATCTTTTTAAAAATATAATATTGAATAGATGTTGTTTGCCTTAAGTTGAAAAGACTACAGTAGTACATATTTTTTAGTAGGCTTGATAATTATAAAAACTTCTCTTAAGCAAATTTTTAGCAGTGTTGTGATTTTTTTTAAATTTTACAACTGTTATATTCCTGGTATATTATGCAACAATTTGTATAAACCACACTTTAATGCCTTTATAAATTTGGATATAATTGTGTATTTTAGAGTAGGTAAATTAAGCATTTGTTGTATTCATTTATTTCATATTTCAATTATATTGCTAGCGTACTACGTTTTAATTAAGCTGTTTTTTTATAATGTTTATTTAAATATTTGCTTGAATTTTCCATGTTGTCGCTATCACAACGTTTTAGTAAGGAATAGATTAGGCTCAGAACATGGTTCTACAGGCTTCGAACGTTTTAGTGAAAATGCCAATTCCAAACTAAAAAAAAACAATACAATAAATTAAAGAATTCTTTTGATTAGATAGGTATAAGTTTCTGCTCACAATAATATCGATACATCCTTCGTTGATGCAACAAACACATCAATTTACTCCAATTTAAGTTCAGCTGCTTATATAGACTTGTTCACTTACAGTCTACGCCTACACAAAATCATCGTGTCTAAATCTATTTTAATGTTGAAAGAATAGTTTTTGTAGGTACCAAATCCAGAAATTTACAGACTTTTAAATAATGAGGTACCAAGGTAAAAATCGACACCAAAGAAAAATGTAGAGCCACCTATGTGGCGGTAGATTTAACGACAAACAACCGGTCAATATTTGGGGGGCAACCTTCCTCTAGTGCGCAGAGTCACGGATTTCAAACTCGGAAAATTCATCCGGAAAATATTTTCTGAAGCAGATCCGGCACGGGAATTCTTCATTTTTCTATATCACCTTTCATAAAAAAAAAACTGAGGATGTTTTAGAATAACATTTGTAACTCAAATAGCTCTGATGACTTCTGAAATAAAGCGTATTACTTTCTTTATACACTTAAATTGTGGTTGTTAAAGAATAATTAGCGAGCAAGTATATCTGGAAAGATATTATCTATTTAAAATTTGAAAATTGCTTTCAAATTTCTTGGTCGGCTTCTAGTCAGCGTAATACTCCCAATCGAAGTTTTTTGTTATCATACCTTTTCTCACCTCTTCAAATAAGGTGCAATTTAGTCACATTTTATAATTTTGCATTTATAAAAGCATTAAAGCAAAAATGTGTAGACGTGAAATAACCAGTGGATAAATGCAAGA